>NC_054556.1:20736303-20896303 GCF_017654505.1 Polyodon spathula
ACCAAAGAAACTGATCATTTTGCAGTGGTCTCTTAATTTTTTCCAGAGCTGTGTATAGCTGATGCGCTGGGGAAACCATATCAAGGCTGATCCTCAGAGCCAGCATTGCATGATAATATAAATATAAGTTTATATAAAATAATGTTAATTAGAATTAATATAGATTTAAAGATATAAGTAAAAATGATGTCACAATATAGAGAACACCATTACATCATGTAAGAATAAATCATGGATTTGAATATAAACAATAACAAGTAGTTGTCATGCCGTCAAACACCTATAAATACCTCCAATGTTTTGATTCAAACACAGGCTCCCTTGAGAAAGATATGTACAACATATAGAAACGTTGGGCAGCTGGCTCTTTGAGCTAAATATATATATATATATATATATATATATATATATATATATAATATTTCCCCAAATATACAATTATTTAGCTTGTTTTATTTTTTCTATTACAAATATATTTTGCCACTCCTCTGAGATGTTTCTACCAGACCTACCTCGAGTGAAGGGGCCCTCTGGGATATAAAAGGCACCGACTGTTACAGCAATAATGGCAGCAATCTTAAAGAACCAGAACCTGCAAGAAATAGCAAGCCGTCAATACAAACGTTTACATTCTATGAACAGATACTACATATAACACTGCTGTTTTTTTCACAGTGATCTACAATGAGATCAAATTAAAACAGGAAGCCTGACCTGTACCAGTAACACTGTAACGGTTAATACTTGAAACATAGCTATTCACTACATATTTAAAACTTGAAATCAGCAGACATTTGTAATTCTGCCTAGAATTATTTTTCACATTTAGTGGTTAGTTTAGAATGTATTAATAAAGAATAAAAAAAGGTTCAAATCATGTCTGCAGTGTTGCATTGAAATAAATAACTATCATAATTGGACAGAATAATTGTCAATAACATTATTTCGATTGATACATTAATAAAGTTAATAAAAGCAAAATAAACTTCATGTTCGTTCTATTCACTGCATTAACTTATTTTCCAATACAAATTTTGAATTGGACCTCGCCAAGAAATGAGTACTCACCCATTATGAATGGCAGCTCTAGGATCTCTGCTATTTTTAACATTAAGCATAAGCAGAGAGAAGGCAAAGAAGGAAATGGCCAGTCCAAAACACATCCGATACACGGCCTTATAGCCCACAAAGACATCACAGTTCGCAAAGCCATCTACCGTTGGGATCTGCGTTCCACTACCCCCTTCACAGAATCCTGGTATCTATTGGAAAAATCAGTGCTATAAAAGAGAGTTCGGATCTAAGATAATAAGAAAGCATTCGTACCTGCTGTCAGGACTTGGGATTTATTACCCATTTTCAAAAGAAAAATCCAAAACAATTAATTTGGAGGGCTGAACAGTAACCTAGTTCAATGTAAACCATGTTCTGTTTTTGCTTTTATTTCCCACAGTGATCAGACTCTACTGTTAGTGGGGTAGCGTGACAGGAAAGACAAGACCAAAGCAATGCCAGCAGCTTGTCCCCATTATATTTTGGTCATTTTAATGTGCTGCTAACATTACTAAAAGTGATAATAAGCACGTTTGACTGTAATAAAATCAAGTGTACCATCTCCGAGCCTAAACACATGTGGTAAAACTGTATCCCTGGTGTCAGAATATGGGAGGCATCAGAAATTCAATCACAGATTGCTCAGTGACATTTACGTATAGCTTCCTCCACTTCACTGTCACCAGGGATTTGATTGTCACAATAAAGGCAGGAAAATGGAAAACTACAACTAGTTTGGTATGAAAATAATTTGGTTTTAATTACCTTTTTTAGTTGCTGCTCAATCCCCGGAGCCAGCATGATGCAGGAAACCACGGTCCCAAGCAGCAAAATAAAAGCGTAAATAAGGCGGGTAACTGTAGAGTTCTTGCTGTTGGGGCAACATCTGCACAGCAAGCACGTGGCACTGCTGCACAAACATGGTATCTGAAAAGAAAACACACACATGAACAAGAAACTGAAAAATCATGGTAAGTGGCCACATCAACATCTAACTCACCTAATTGATCATTTGCACACAACTCCTGTAAAGAACTGAAACATAAATGCAGCCTGTTTAACACAAATGTAAGGCTTTTCCATATCAGGTTGCCTAAATGTCCGTCTCTGATTTTGATCACATTTGGCAAACTGCTGAGCCACACTTTAATATTTCTGGTGGCTATTTCAAATACTGAAATATCAGACCTCTCTCAAATCAAAAATTAAAATGGGACAGGGACACAAAAGCATGCACTTTCAAAACTTTTTTTAAGTACTATTTTAAGGCTTGTTTTGTTATGTACCATTTCTTAAAGACCACTTTAGTTCGAGTTTTTCCAAGTGCTTCAGAGCACTGTTTAGTCTTAGTTGATATTTACAGGCAGTCCTCAAAGTTGATTTTATGTAATTAAAAACAGCACAGGCTACTTTTTCACTACATTTTCTTCAATGAGAATTACTGTACCTTAATAGATTTGTCCTTTCTACTTGGCGAATCTGTCACATCTCTGGCTGGCATCTCTGCGTGTGATGCCCCAGATACTGTGCCTATGGTTTATAGCTGGTGCCTAGATGAAGACCTCTATCACATGTAACTGATTGCGGTAACCAACTGTTTCTATGGAAACTGAAAACGAAGCCACAGCTACAGTTTTTCTACATATCAGAACCACAGTTCAACGGACAGCTGCCTTTCATCAACACCTGGCTGTAATCAAATCAGGCATCAAGGAACAATTCATAGTGTTTAGGTCTGATTCATTCAGTGCAATTTGCACCTGTTACCTAGGCTTGGTGGTCCAGTGGTTAAAAAAGGGGCTTGCTACCAGATTCAAATCCCGGCTCAACCACTGACTCACTGTGTGTGACCCTGAGCAAGTTACCTACCCTCTTTGTGCACTGTCCTCCGGATGAGACGTAAAACCGAGGTCCAATTGCAAGTGACCCTGCAGCAGCAGTTACTGAGGCATTGTTCACTCCCTAGTCTCTATAAGTTGCTTTGGTTAAAAGAGTCTGCTAAATGGCTAGTTCATAATAATTCATTCACTCACGTGTTTATATACCATAGCTCACCCATTAATAATTTATTCATTTTGTGAAAGGCTTCTTAGACAGTCAAGTCAATTCTAAGTCTTACAGCAGGCAGCATTTAGGCCCACAGATAAGTAATAAAGAATTAAAGATTCTCCCCAAGTATTCACGAACGAGATGACCAAAGACAGCTTGCCAAAAGGCAATTTGCAAATTTTGTTCACTGCTCTCAAAACAATCCCCTATTTATATTGACGACACACTTACCACAGTAATAATGCCCTTGCTTCACACAGAATGTCTTGAGCTACTGTATAATGCCTTGAGCTATAATGCAATATTTTTCTGCAAACATCAAATTTCATTCCGTTACACACCTTTGCAAAAGGCAATTAGCAAGCTAGCAAAAAGTTAACTAAAGATAATTGGATGTTGTATGTGGAAAACTACAACTACAAAATTGGTGTGAAAGGGTGTGTCCCTGCAACACACTTTTGAATATGGGCAGACAACAAAACACAACTTATTAGTGTTCACAAAAGGCTAAACTAGGCATAATATTTGAAATGATACCACTGAATCATATTTACATATAAAATGGATAAGGGTTGTGTCGCTTTAAGAAGTTGGAAACACATTGGTCATGTCAGCCAGGAAAAGCTGTAAACAACTTAATGCTCAAGCCAGACTGCAAGGTCATAGCTTGTCTGATAAGAGTCCATTAGTGGCTGCTGAATTCACCTTTTTGTAATCTGCCATACAGTATTCAACATGAACAGAGGCAGCAATAGTACTAGCATGCATGCGCATATATATATATATATATATATATATATATATATATATATATATATATATATATATATATATATATATATATATAGACACACACACACACACACACACACACACACACACACACAGGCAGGGTTTGGTTCCATGCAGCTTGTAAAACTGGGAGGGTGCCACAGCCTTCTCTGTTTAAATCATGTCCTTATTATTAAACAAAACCAAACATATTACCAACCATTTAGTCTACAGTGGCCCTGAAAGGTTCAGAGTTGTCTGTACCCCAAGGCTAAAACAATCTTTTCCGGATGTCAAACCGGCCAGTCAACCATTTCTTTACCTTCACCTTGGAGTCAGGGCATAGAAAGTGAAACTGTAATGTAACCGTATGCAGCACACCTACATTAAATCGCTCACCACGCCCAAGTGGCATACTTAAGCTGCAGCTAATCAATTCAAACTTCAAGTACGTTTCAAGTACGTGTCTTGTCAGTAAAACACAAAAAGTTTCGGCTATTTATTAAAGATAATTTTCTTCAGACAGCTCTGTGATAAACTGAAGCCTAGCCGCCTTTGTTCTGCATTATTTTATTATTATTATTTTTTATATAGAGAGAGAGGCTACATTCGTACGGTCAATGGAAAGCAAATTGTATTGCAATTACAGTTCCTCATTTTACATGACAAGGCAAATAATAATTACTTGGTATTATTTTTATAACTTAGTTTTACGGTCTTTGGAGTCGTGTAGTACATTAAAACTGGTGGTACAGTTTGTAAACGGGCAAATCGCTTGTCAAGAAAGGATTTTTTGTTTGTGTTTCCTGTTTAAAAGCTTTCAAGTTGAAATGTAAACAAGCTTACGCAGCTGGCGAGTGAACAGGCCCCTAAGACCGCTCCCATTGTCTCCCCAGATCAGGTCGAAAAATCCTGGTAGCTACGTTCTCTCGTTCTGTTTCTTTTGCCTTTTTTTCTAGATTTGCTTCGGCTACTGCCTGGATCCCTCGCTCACCTTCTGCTGAGACTACTGGCTAAACAACAAATTACAAAGGCAAGTAACTGTACTTCTTCGTATCACCTTGCTGTTCCTCGTAAGATTGCTCTACCCACTGCGCAAGAAAACCGAGCTGCGTTACAAGCGATGATGTCATTACGTTAAACATGATCGCTTTAATTAAGCCATCTTGGTTTGACGGTCTGAGCTGTAACTATAGAGATAGTTTGGTCAACGCATTAAGTGTTGTTCAAATTCTCTAATTTCATTTTTATAGTTTTAATATGTTGTTATTTAAAGTTACAAATCCCATGCTATTGGAAATCTAATACTGTACATATATAAATATTAGCAACTTATGTTTGTTTTCCAGCACATGCTTCTTGAAAAAAGGGACCCATTCCAAAATGTTGGGGAAACAAAGTTATTCAGTTTTTGTTTTATAATACAATTGTATTGGGCTTTATCAATTTTGCTAGAACCAGTCTAATAAAGTTAGTTGTAAAATCTGTCTGCTTCTTTATCAGTGTGGTTTAGTGCAATTTATAGCAAAAGACTACAAACCATATAATCCTACTTAATAACCTAATTTAGCTCCATGAACAAATTACCTCTGTAAACATGCAACAGGTGCATCTGCACTAACATGGATGTATCAGTTCTGGATGAACTGACAGGTAAGTAATCCAAAGATAGGTGAGGATCATGTGCTAAATGATTGAATTCAATATCCTAATTACATTCCCCGCTGCCAGTGCTAGGTTGAAGCTCTGTCCTATCACCCTACCTCATGTTTTGGTGATATAAACTGGCATATCCCCTCAACAACAATGTGCAGATGAAGTCTGTTTCCCAAATTTTCCCCTTGATACCTAAAGGAAAACATTCTTGCCTATCAATCCATGTCCATTTCCCTGAATCCAGTCAAGGGTGGCATTGCTGTCTATCAGTGGAGCAACCCATCAGCCTGCTAATGTGATACACTCAAAGGTACACAGGCAGTTCATAATTAAATCAGTGTATATCTACAGGACATCACAATACAGTGTGATGTACTTTTGAAAGAGGATCCTCTCCATGTGTTTTCCCACCTCAGACCACACACTCCCAGGTGAAAGAGAAGGCAATGTATGAGATTCCCGCAGTGGGGAGCCAATCTCTCAATAGCAGACATATCTTACTTGATTGACGTGTAGAACAGAAATGAAGCATAGAAGGTACATTGAAATGCAGGTGTCCTGTAATCCACACAAGAGACTGCTTTGCACAAGGTAAAGGCTGGAGATACCTATTATAAAGTGTGGTTAAGTAAGCAACTTAGTAAAGAAACACTAATGTATTGTGAGTCTAACAGCCAGGTCAAGTTTTAGATTCCTAAACCACAAAATGAACAACCTGGTTTTGTTTACTTCGGTATTTTAAAATAAGTACACGTTACTGAAATTCAACAGATATAAATTTGTGAAGAAACTGAAGAGAATCTCATGATGTAGTAATTCTAAACGGCTTCAAACTCATTTGAGCTCACTCTGTTCCTGCTTGACATATATCTAAACACATTTTGCATTTTGAAAGAATGATGCTGTCATAGCGAGAATGGTTTTGACCGGTCGTGAATACGATTTCTCTTCAAAACACCAGACGTGTGCTTTTCCCTGCTTTTGTTTTGTCCACGTCAAAGCTTTGGCTAATGTTCTGCTTTGTTTGGCATTTCCATTGACCAGACAAGCTTGAACTCCTGAACCTTGAAAAGAATTTCAAACTGGTTTAAACCAGCCTATGAAAGCCTTTCCTGGAAGCAGCCACTCCCCATTTACCCACTCAAACAGCCTGCCTGAGGTGCACTGCCATAGCTCCTCAGCAATCCATTCCCTCTATCACTGCTTTAGAATTCACTGAACAGGAGAAGTAACCAGTATTGTTTATAAGCTGAATCAGGAATCTCTCAAGTATACACAACGACTCTGTCTTCAGTTTTGAGAAATCTTTCCATCTGCACATAAGCTTATGATGGAGATATACGGCAAAGGCAAGACAGGGGACTAAACGGTGAAGTTACCTACATAGCTAAAACTAGCTTTGCAGGTTTGATGGGGTTTACACAAACACAGTAGAACCACACTTCCAGTAACTTCATCTGTCACATTTTGGTAAGCTTCTGATGGTCCAGCCATCTTAGCGTCTACAAGAAACAAGCAAAGGAGTGGGAGGCGAGAGAGGGTTATTGTTTTGTCATGTGAACCCTTTATAAAATCTTACTGAGCCAAGCATGACACAAGGATGGTGAGACATATTAAAAGCATTTTTGGCGGGGTAGCGCTGCGGCTCCAGATCTTACTGGCAGGAAAGGAGACTCGGAAGCTGCAGTTTTAGCACGGTCACATGTATTTATTTACAATTATAGAACAAAAACAGTAACAAACAAAACAGGGCACTAGGGCCAAAATAAAAGGTTGAACAAAATATAATTACCTTCTGTTCAAAATAAAGGTTTCAGATTGTCCAGGCTGGGCAGAGCCTTCACTGGACTTTGACACTGGTCAAACACTCCTTATCTATCGACCTATCTCTATCTATCTATCTATATTATAAAACCAATTTCTATAGACCTTTAATTGAATGCACTGTAAAACCAAATGTTTAGGATGAGATTATAAACATGTTAGTGTTTATTGTATTCCTTTTAGACTATTCTTTACACACACACACGTTACCAAAATAGAGAAAGTAAACAATACAATGTAAAGAATATAAATACAACACTGTGTTTATAATCTGTCTTAAAAGGTTTGTGTTTAATTACAGTGTAACAATTTATTTATTTTTTTTGGTTCCTGGGTAGTAAGTGTTATTTCCTAATTGCTTATGCCTCAAAAGTGCTGAGTAAACTTGAAGTAACTTCTAGAACTTTCCTGTAATATAAATAGTAGTATAAATACAGGGGCCTTAAACCCACCAGTTCAGTTTAGTTCCAGCTGCCTAAGTGGATACATATCTGCATTTTTCTGAGATGGCATCGAGAGGCTGCAAGCATCCGGCAGACGCATTTTGCTATGTCTGCGGCCAATTTATCAAGACAAGAGCGAAAAAGTACTCAGTGGAAGCATCTGCTAAGATGAGGCCTACAAGGCATATTTTGGCATGCCTGTCGGGGATCAAGACAAACCCTGGGCACCTCATTTCACCTGCGAGCACTGCAAAAAAACTCTGGAAGGTAAGATGGACAATTGCTGCTCGGAATTTTATGTTACAAAATTTGTTAACATTTTTAAAATTGTAAAAGTTTTTAATTTTAAAATGGTTTTACAATTTTCAATGTTATTGATAAAATATATCATATATGAAAAATGTTGCGAGAATCTCTTACACATTAGTCATGGGTGAAATAAATGTATTTTTGTAGGATGGTAGAGGGGAAAAGACAGCCACGAAGTTCGCTATCCCAAGAATTTGGCGGGAACCCACTGACCACTCAAGCAACTGCTACTTCTGCATGGTGGACCCTTCCAAATGTCGGACTGGCAAGAATGCCATCTCGAAAAATCTCGAAAAACTACTCACTTCTAAATCTTTTGTAGTCATTTTTGTATTACTTTAGTATAAATACATGTTAATTTGGATTCATATGTTGTTTTTTTCTGACTTGATGTGAACGAAAATACACAAATTCGCCCATTTTCTCATTGGAAATGGGTAAATTTCAAAATATCACTGTCCTGGTCACAAAAGCAAAGTCTGTGGGGAATAATAGCCATTTTCTATACTTTTGAGGCATAAGCAATTGGGAAATAACACTTACTACCCAGGAACAAAAATTGTGTTACATAGTGTTATCAAACGCTTGATTTATACTGTAGGAACCATACACGATTTGTCATGCTAAAACATTTTGTAGAAATGACAAAGATATTCCAAATGTAAAATCTGACAGGATTTAAAAGAATGCACTACAAGGCATGTTGTTCTCTTTCTTGTAAAAACAAAAAGCGTACCACCAAACCACCGGAACAACTGTACATTAGTCACTGCAGTGTCCGAGTTACCACAGTGTGTGTAAAGTTAGAAAAGTGTCTGACTGCTAAACGTCATTTAAACAGTAGGTAGGCTATAATGTAATCAGCCACTCCTTTGTTGAAATTAAACAACTGTAAATAGAGTGCGTTTATCAGCTTTGCAAAACCTAAAACAAGGAAATGATATCAGTCGTTTACAATAGTTCCGTTTTTAATAATACAAAATAATGCAGTTCTGCTATTAAAATGTAATGGTGTTACACAGAACTACTGTAAATACATTTCTAATAATACAGATCCAACGATTTGATTGGATAACAAACCAAAACTGTCCTGGATTTTCAATAAAACCAGACAGCAGGCCTACATTAATTGATACACAAGCTGATTCAACAAAAGGAATTAGGAAAAATGGTAAACTCGGAAAATTAGGAATTTATAAAAAAAAAATTATAAACTCGGATTTATGATTGAGGAATAATATTCTCATCAAATATTCCTGATAACTACACTTTCCAGAAAAAAAAAATCTAAAGATTGCTTTAAGATAAATATTAAAAAAAAACAAAAAAAACATGCGCTTTAATTTGAAAAGTTCTTACCTGCATTAGTTTTTTCTGCTCCTTGATGAAATTATTATTCACAGCCTGAGAGGCTATCATCAGATCTGGAGCACAAAGTGAATAAATAGGATCATTTTATACAAAAACGACAAGGAGGTGACCCGGCTTGCATCCATTTCCCCGGACAAAATACGAAAGAAGGTTAGTCGCCACAGTGCCTTTCATGAACTAACGAAGCGATCATTTTCAGCGTGAGCAAGACTGTGCTGTGCTGTGCTTGAGGTGATGGGCAGGGTTGCCAGAACAGAAAAAAAGCCGACTGGATTTGAAAAAGACGCCCAAAAAAAGCCCAACCAACCATGTGCGTCATTTCCGGTAATATGAATATTAAAATGGTCTATAATATCACGTTATTCAACTTGTCTATGGCTTTAAAAAAATACTGGGCTCAAGTAGGGTTCGAATCCAGGCTATCTGGTGGTGAGCCGAGGATACAGATAATTGGGCAAACAGAATTTGGGGAAAAAAAAAAAGAAAAATTGGCGACGACTTGAAAAAAAACAAAAAACTGGGCAATATGTGACAACCTTCATAAAAATATATACTGAAAGTAAAATAGTACAGCATAATAGCAGTAATAGTAAAACCATACTATTCTGACCCGGGCATACTTGCAGTATACTACTTTTTTAATAAGGGAGATAAATAAGAAAAAATAGAAAGTTGCAGCATATTTCAATTATAGGTTACATTCTAGTCTATCTAGAAAACGTATAATTGCTTAATATTGTGTATCAACGACAGGTAATTATATAACGGGCACAGTGCAATTGTCAATTTTATATAATAATTTAAAATATTATATATAGTTCTGTATTCTGTTCATTTTAGTGATTACTTGCACTTGAGGCACTGGGTTATGCGGGTCTACAGTACCTTGCACTGAGCATGAAGCTCTTCATGCGACTCGGCATTGGCGAGCGAACCTTACTGAATAAAATGCTTCACTTTTCATGAATGTTCAGACGTCATTTCAGAGAATAATGGAATTGTCTTTACTTTAAAATGTGCTGCACAAACGTACGACGAGCAAGCGTACTACACTGGGACTGGAACATTTTTTAAAGTGGGGGTGCTAAACGCCCTTGAACAAAACTGTAACCCCTGTATATGATGGAAGCCATGCAAAGCCAAGGGGTGCTGCCGCACCCTTAGTTCCAGCACCCATGGCGTACTAACTTAGTCCGTTATAATTAAGTTAATCCATCTGATCATGGTCATCTCACGATCTTGTTTAGTCCTGTTTAGCGGATGATCCACCTGTGGTGATTATCGGCTAGTGCGCTGCAATCGGGATTAACAAGTGTACTAATTTTAGTCCAAGCATGTGGGTTTAATTTGCTTAATCCACTAGTTTAGACGCATCAAGTGGACTAATTTTGGTACGCTGCAATCGACCTCCTGTGAGGTCACAAATCGGTCCACTTGCCTATGAATAACGCTATATACAGCCCAGTATATTTATTTACATATCCTTTTAATTAGTTTAACATGTATTTAATTAAAAAACAAAAGGGTGACCCGTCTTTATGCCTACACCGTTTTTCTAGTCAAATGCTATGAAGAACAATTGGATAAAATGCGTGTTGTTCTGCTGGGTAACGCCCATTGGGTGTTTGGAAACACCTCCTTAAACGCTTTTTCCCCCGCACGCTACCTTATTGGATGCGATGATTCCACATTCAATGGGGAGGATTTGGGGTGAATAAAGACGAGAAAACGGCTCTCTGTGCCAGCACATTTCAAATATAGATATTTTAGAATTCTTCATACACTGTGCATTGCAGACTCTTCGCGTTTACATTAGCAGTATTATGACAGGCTTTAAAAAAAAAAATCTCCAGCGCCGCCTATCTACTGGTACAGAATAAAAAGATTACACACTAATATCAAATGCCAACAGGCAGGTATATAATGCATAATAGTACAAGTGAGCAAGCGTTTCACTGCTGCAAAAATATACACTGTAAAACGTGTTTCATATGAAGTTTTACGAGGTACCCCGTTAATAATGTAAAGCTCCTGTACTTGAATCATCATTCTAGAAGATTAACCCTCCTGACGCCCCATATTGTTTATAAAGGTTTCCATAGTAACAAGCCCCGCCCACAGAGGACGGCTTGCTTTCAGTATCCACCGGGAGCTGCTGAAACTGATCCCAGATGTTGCCCAAGAAGGAAGGGAAGTTGAATATACATTTTTACCAGCGTCAAAAATACTATAGCCTGTGGACACAGAAAACACAAGATTAAACCAGTCAAGGTTAGTTGAGGAAATCCAAATCATGTCTTGCTTATTGTGTAAAATACATGTATACATTACAAGTGTCTATGAATCAAACGAGTATTTCAGGCAGACACCATTATTTCTGGTTCAGGGCAGTGCAACAGTGTATCGGGTTTCTGCATTGCCTTATAAACTACTCCGAATACAACAACTGACAGTCCGTACAGAGCTGCGTTGAAATAAGCTTCTGTCTGTGAGTGCGGTGCTCGGACTTATCAAACCGTTTGCAGGTCGTGGGTTTCTTTTTCGTTAAGACTGCAATATAAACGGAATAGCGAGAAGTTTGATTTTAGACCACAGTAAGCCTGTTTGTTTGTGAGCTAGTCCAAATGCGTCGTTGTTTTTTCCATTGTAATGTTGTTGAAATTCTAATGGAATATATATGAAATTCCATAGAATGTTGACGTTATGTCGCTTCACAAAAATACACGCAAGGGCCTATATTCAATATTGTACTACTTTCATAAATCATTAGAGCGGCAATACAATGTGATATTTAGTCACACGATCTTAAGATTGATTTATTTCTTTTTTTTTCTTTTTCTTTTTTTTTTTTTTTAAAATGGGTGCTTTAAGTATATACCAGATCTTAATCTAATCAATATGAACTTACTGTAGAAAAAACAACAAAACAGTATTCTGCAACTCCCACTCCGACCTTTTGTTAAAAAGGAAGATACTGACAAAAGTTGCTAATGGTAATCAATACCGTGCTATGATGACATTTTTGGTAAACAAATATTGTCAATTCGAGGTGTAGTTGACAACGTATTGGATCTTGCTCAAAACGGAAGTGGCAAAGGTTTTTTTTTTTTTTTTTTTTTTATTAAAAAATAAATAAAATAAATATGCATCATAGAATTGGCTACAGTAAATAAAGGCATATCTGCAATATATTGTTGGCCTCGAGATGGCAGAATGACAGGGTACAGTGGTTTTATATCGTATAGCTAAGTAATGTGTAAAATAGTCAGTGCAGCCCAAGCCATTGTGATCAATAGGGTGTGGAGCCATCACTGGCAGCCGGAATGTCACTGATTCAAGAGACCCGTCTGCACAGTGTTTCAATTGATCTGGAGGGATTTTTGACCATTTCTTCCCTTTACACCTACTCGAGCACAGCCAAATCGAGGGATGCTTATTAAACCCTCCGCTGTTTATTCATTTGTGTTGCCTGTGGATTTGCAGTTAAAAAAAATAACCTAACAACAAACATTTTCTGTTATTACATATCTCGGCTAATGTTTTGGTACAAGTGTAGTTTATATTTTCACACTTTTTGTAGGCTTTAAGTTGGTTTAATGCACAAGCTCTGCAGTTGCTACATTACTAGGCGATTTATTGTTGCAGTCTGAAGTGGTGTTACTGGAGCCACACATTGCAGTAGCTAATGTGGCATGTAATGACCTTGTTAGTTCCAATTCCAAAGAAGAAATGTGTGGGAAGAGCACATCTAATGAAAGCAGCAGTGGAAATAAAGAAGTAGTTCTGACAGAACAAGCTGCCCCCTAAGAATGAGCTGGCACTGCTGTTTGTGCTTCTGCAATTCAGACTCCCCAGCTGTGAACCATCTAGAGACAAAGAGAGTGCTGACTTGTGTTAGCAGAAATCACTTCCCCTTTAAGATAGTTTTGATCGCTTTTCATACTGAATCATGAATCTGAAACTGATTCCCAATTATTGTTTGTAGAGGGGTAAAGAAACTGGAGCAAAGTATAATATGATAACATCCTGTGTGCAGTTATAGCTGGAATATGTTTGTTTGGTTCGATGGTACATGCTGGTGTCTCTTTCAAATCCATTCTGGTCTAGGACTGTAATTTTCCAATAATATCTGTAATTATTGACCTGAGCAGTACAGGTCCTTGTTCCAACTAGATCTTTTAATCATATTGAATCTTGGTGTTCGTTGAAGTTTAAGGATCTGGTTGGAACAGATACTGTACTGGAATAAAAGAGCCACATGCAAGTACCAGTGGTTTAGCTCAGCTGACATCTTGACCAGCTGTTTGGATTTACATTACCACGAATGTGCATTTTTAAAAAACCACAGCTCTCTAGTTTCTGATGTAATAATAGTTTTACTTCTTCCACTTTCAGGCTTTTGGACGTGGTTTTCTTGACATGAGAGTAGCAAGCATGATAAGAGTTAAACAAACTACCATTTCTGACTCTTCATGAAGTGTGCTACCATGTAGTCCAAATGTAAGTCTGCCTAAGTCCTGCAATTTTATTTGAAAATTACGTCAATTTGTGCACAGACCTCCGCCGGTATTTCTCTGTATAGGCCACCAGGCTGTAGCTAATCGGAAAGAAAACAAGGGTGCATATATGTTTTATTAATGTCCAAATTAGAACTTGTGTTAACTGTAGACTGAAAATCCCATTTTCATTTATTTGTCAGTGAACAAGCAATGCACATTCACCCTAAGACAGCTCAGGGCAGACTTGTAAGTGTAAACATTTTTGTTTTGATGCCCAAAAATAGGAAACGGCAGATTTTTATTTATTTATTTATTTTTTAATATTTTAAATGTTTAGACCAATTAAAGACGAGCCTATTCTGTGAAAGATGTGTAATTCCAAATGCACTTGCAGGTATTCACAGAATGGAAAGAGTTAAGCATAGTGCCTGAAAAGCTCAGTTGGGAAATAAAGAAAGTGCTTATAAACAGAAATACGAAACATTACTGGAAGTGGGCTGCCGATGCACTGAAAAATGCATTGCAATCAGGATAATAGCATGCCATATGGGAAGGCATACATTACAGGATCTTTTGAGTGGAGTGTGGATGTAGCTGGGTAGGAAACGCTCCCCTTTCCCGCTGCAGTACCACTGATGTATTGTGCTGGCTGTGGGCCAGACAGTTTCATGGTGTAGCCGGGTGTCACATAATGATCTGTGGGAGAGACATACGGAGGGAGCCCGAAGTGAAGAAAAATGAACAAGACTGATCTAAAAGAAAAGCTTGTCTAAAACACAGAACACGTACAGTTCATTTTATACAGTGGAGTGGCACTTTAAAAAAAAAAAAAAAAGTTGTTTGAAATTCCACTTAAAACAGTGGTACCACTAAACTAGAATACTGCCCAGTTATTATTATCCAGTGGAACTATTTCACTTGTTGTTGTAGGATAGTCTGTAAAGCTACTTTGGGATCTGTTTTTATCTACCGTGATAAATCACGGCTAGGTTTTACGAGAGCATGTCACTGTGCCGGAGAATCCCCCTGGATTGTATTTCGCACCTGTTTTCAGTGTAATCCTGGGATGAGCACAAATAGGAGGGGGACTCCCCAGTGCTGTAAAGTGTACTCATACAGTCCAACTGTGATTCATCCTGACAAGGTATAGGTTGATTAAATCGTCCACTTAGCATTTTAAAGTGAGTTAAAGACTGGAGAATCGCTTTGAAATTTGGGCCTAAAGTCAAGCACAAAAAAAGTCTGGTTTAGGAAGTGAGCACTGGTGTTTATGCCATACGGTAGGCTTAGTGGAGGAAATTGGATGTCATTGTTGGAGTGGTCCAACCCATAATTTGTGTAATGAACACTTTGAACTGTACTCTTCTTTCAGTTGTGCAGCTCATAATAATAAGATCGGGTAGGGCAGGCAGCAGCTATTCTATGAATCTGAGAGTTCATATGAACCTCTGCTGATTCGTGCATTGTAATTAGAGAGTTCAGCATTCTGACAAAACTGTAGCAGGCTTCCAGGTGCATAAGTTAGGCACACATCTTCAGTCAATCATATCTGTAGCATATCTGACACTTACCTCACTACAGTCCTTAGATGAGGTCAAGAATGTGTTATACTTCTTACATGATTCAACTAGGAACTAGGGACTATCTCTTACTTAGTCTTATTAGATACAGCAGTGCTTTGAAAGAAGGAAGAGATTTTCATGGTGCTTGCAGCAGATAAAACAAGTTGTTCTAGAAAGGGTCAGTCTGAAAATCTAATAGATTAAACCTTTGTGCAAATGGAATTGTATTTATATAAAGCTGTACTCGGATTTGACAGACCATATTAAAATCCGGTATTTTGCACTGTTAACCAATTGTTAAATTAAATAATTAGAAAATTTAAGAATGTTTGTAAACTTGATTTCTTTCAGATATTTGATATAGTTGCAGATGAGAACTGTAAGGGAAGGCTAGTGTTTGTTTGATAATTTTTTGCCTTGTCGTCACCACAGAGTAATTGCAGTGTTTCATAATGACTTGGCTGAATTACATGGATTGATTACTCAAAGTGGAATAATCCATTTTAGCTAATCATACTTATTTGCATTGCAAATGGTGTGCTGTATTCCTGACTAACCCTGCATGAAGGCATAAACGTAGATGCATTCAATCGATATTTATTTGAATCGCAGTCAACTCCATTTCATCTCAATCAATGCACCCGTTCCAATATCTGCTTAACCAGCAGAGCTAATAGCTGCTTTGTTTTAAGCAACCTTTGAACTAAAACAATGTACAGTTACTAGAGGATACTGAATGAAAGGAGTTAAATTAGCAGAGTATCCCATTTAAAATGGTTAGATTTCATACTCTCTTGATTTAGGCCAGCTGTTTCAGCAATTCTTTAAGGGGTGTTAAACTGGTAACTTTTGTTTTTCTTCTGAAATTGAGAAATTCAGGCCTGACATGTTTCCTTCAAAGACATTGTTTTGTTTGACATCAGGAGAGGCACTGTCTGACGAGTTTTTAGATGAATGACATCTTTATATTCTAGTAAACCAGGTAAACATTTTCATCAGTGCAATCAGCCTTAAGTTATTGTATTTCATACATGATTCAACTAGGAACTATCTCTTGCTTAGTCATATTAGATACAGCTGTGCTTTGGAAGAAGGAAGAGAGTTTCACAGTGCTTGCAGTGGATAAAACAAGGTGTTATAGAAACTTGCATGCAAACCCTGAAAATGTAGTAGACTAACCCTTTGTGCAAATGGAGTTGTATATATATATATATATATATATATATATATATATAAATATATATATATATATATATATATATATATATATATATATTTATACATTGACAGATCATATTTAAATACAGTATTTTCACTGTTAAACGGTTGTTTAAGAATTGAGCATACATTTTATGCAATAGGTTTTAAACTCGTAGTATTTTATATTCTTTACACTGTGTATCTAAAGTATAGTCTCAACATTAAAATGTGTTGCATAAGATTTATTTTAAATTGTTAGACATTTGGTTGTACAAATATTAATATAAGTGACAACGGACTGTATATCCTCGTAAAACATTTTGTAAAAATGTTTTGCCAAATCCAATGCTGCTTAGAATCTCTGTTTTAGTTCACCAATTTCACATTTAGGGCCTGATGCACTAAACGGTGTTAAATACTGCATGGTAAGAGAAACCCGTACTGCACACAAAAAGGAAGGCGTGACCGCTCAATTCACTAATATAATAACATGCAAGAATAAGGCGCACAGAATGATTAATTTGCCAGTCATCATAGCACGTGAAATGCTGCACGCATTACACGCTATTTATTTTAGTATGTGGGCACTCCAAAGGACAGGTAGTCCGGCTCTCACTTTGTCAGAATGACAGCGACCAAGGATGGAAGCAGCAGGCACCAGCTGCATCTTCAATGGGTCTCCGGGGAGGCGGCCCGGTGCTACACAGATTTTTGTATCCTCATAGAATTCTGTATCCCCTTGGGTTTGACGCCTGCATAGATCAAGATCGCTATACGTGAACACTTGATGTTTCTGAACACTATTTACATGTAATACAATTAATGTGTTTTAATAGAAAAATAGTTTTATAAGGTTACTTTTAATCAAAGGGTTCGTGTATTGAACAATGCAGTAGGCTGAGCTTACTGTAGAAAATCAGTGCTGTTAAATGTGCTGTTTTATTTTGCTACAGAATTGGTTTGGTCTTGTTTTCAATATTAACTGCGACAGAACTCAATGGCAGTGCTTGAGAACACAGTGGGACTTGGGCACAGGAATATTGCGCATCTACGTCCAGCTTTGAAAAACTGCAGACATACAGAATTCTGCCTAACACCGGGAATGTCTTGCTTTGAGACGGTTAGCAGAAAACAAATTAAATGAAAACAAATATGTGTTTGTTCACCTTTATCCCCCTCTGGTTTATTTTGAAGGTACCCTGGTCCCGAAATATTGGCTAAATATAAATGTTTATTTTAAAGGGATTGCAAGTGCGCAGTTTCTTTCTTTTGCTTTCTCACTGTTGTCTTTTCCATGATAATGTTTTCAGGGCCGAAGTAATTCAGTGTAATTTATGCGTTAAAAGAGCACAACTGTCTCTTAGTTGTTTCGGCAATACAACGTCATAACGGAAAAATGTTATACAGCACTGTCTATTCCTACAGAATGAAGGAAATGTTTAAGTAATACAGTTCACGTGCTGTCATCTTTTGGTAAGTTGCATTTTCAGAATCATATCATTATGTACAGTATTACACCGTATGTTAAAATATTGCCCTCTTAATCCACAAAACCAATACATCCTATGTAGTCTGAATTTGACATTTTATTTGTAGTGTTCTGTGGAACACGGGCACTCGTTTATCCTGGAAAAAATTACATACAGTACCAGAAAGCAGCTATACGCTTGTATGATGTTTCCCACACAGCACTACTTGTGGTCTAATCTATTTATATTGCGATTTACATAGACACCGCCTGGTTTCAGTAAGCGGTAAACTTAGCACGCGCTGAGACACTTAGCAAAGTTAGCACCTTTAAGTAAATATGTTTTTTTAATATCAAGTCCCACCCTCGCAGTATTAAGGGAGATAATTTGAATACATTTCCATAGATTACCATTATTAATTGTATGTAAATGACTCACGCGGCATCTTTTTCCACGCGATTCATTTTGCGTGCAAAGTAATTTGCCGCTCGTTTTAGTGAATATAGTAGGTCTACAAAGCATGCAGTAACAGGCTTACTGCGTGGTAAACTGGTTACCGCTGTTTAGTGCATGAGGCCCTTAAACTTTTACAATCTTAAGGCACTACAGTACACATCCAATTAATTTTTTATTTGAATTTAACAAAAACTGCCATATCTTATTGCACAATTTACACATTTGGAGCCCATAATTGTTGTACAATATTCGATTAATTTTGGAGTAATATGTGTTTTGTTGTTGCATCCAGTAGTGAAGACATACAACCTTTGTGTTATAGAAATACAGCATGTTGTACACTTTTACGTCTCATGTTTTCATCTGGAAGGAATTGTGAATGGTTGTTGTCAACCTCTGGGTATGCAGTTATTAAGTGTGTGTCTGCTGTTTATAAACAATGCTAGGATTTATAGCTCTTTCTGTCCAAAGAGTATTGACCAGTAAACTAACAGTGAGAAATGGCAAGGCATAGTTTAATGACAGTTAGGTAACTGGTATTTAAGACTTAATCAAATGAGATGTAAGAATCAATAATCAAGTATAATAAAAGGACCGATTTAAAGTATGTGGGATCAGTGGCACTGGAACCATTTTTAAAGTGGGGGTGCTGAAAGCCCTGTATATGATGGAAGCCATGCAAAGCCAAGGGGTGCTGCCGCACCCCCAGCACCCCTAGTTCCAGCACCCTTGTGTGGGATAACTTCGTGTCCTCGTGATACATGTAAAAGTGTGACATACAGACGAGAGACACCTCCACATGCTCCCACAATCTGATACTCCCAACAACTTCAAATACCAAATTCATCAATAGACCATCTTCCATATATATACAGTATGATATGCAAATTTTAAGAGTGACATACAGATGGACAAAAGTACTGACAGGCAGACACCTCCATGTATCCCCACAATCTAATACCCTCAGCAAATTATGCTGAATAATGTCATTACCAAGTTTCATCACATTTGGATAAGGGGTTATCAAGATATGCAGTATAGAAAAATATGAAGTGCCGTGGGTGTGTATGATTGCCTCCACTGTATCCCCGTCACAGAGAATTTCTTATCCTCCGGGAGGGATACCAAGAAAGCCATTGCCTCTAATCTACAAACTATACCGAAAGAAGCACAGTAACTTGATCTAACTTAAAACAAAAACACTCTGCTGCAGTTAAACCCGTTCAGATCATATCATTGAGCTCAACCCATCACGAGGCACTAAAACAAATTGATTCTGTCCAGAAGTTAGTTCAGATGTCAAGCACTGCACAATACAGAATTATGATTTTGAGACAAATGATATCCTTTTCTGAGCTTTAGCTGTGGCAAAGGTTTTTTTGTTTTGCTGCCTCTGTTATCAATAGCAGTGTAGGGTTGTTTTCAGCTGTTTGTGGCTTCTTGATATATATTTTTTCAAGAGAAGAACCATGGGGTTGTTAATATGCTCCAGCTGTTGTTGCTATGAAAGGTCGTTAACATTCCATTCTGCGGCCATCTGCTTCCTGTTGACTGTTGATACTGTTTAGATTAGAGACAACATAGGAACCCAGGCCACAAGTTCTATAAATTGTGGCTCTAGCAAAATTACCATGTGGGATAGAGGATACAGCTATTTACCGGCTGGTTTGGAAAAGAGTATTGAAATTTTCAGACAGATTTGAAGCCAGTTAGACAACCACAGTTTCCTTGTTTTCTAAGCTTGTCCAAAATGTTAAATAAGACCCACACACAATTCTGAGAATGCAAAGTCTTCATAGCCTTGGTTCAGCTCCCTAAGACTGTCTAGCATCAATCAGACCATTTACATTACCAGGATCACACTGTATCTAATGTGTTGTATTTGAAATATGTTCATATATCCTGAATTGAGGTAAAAGCAGCGAGAAACCAACAGATATATGAAGTAATAAGAGGTAAAACAGATTGTAAAACCCGACAGGATTGATTATCACAATAAACTTCATGTGATCCGATACAAAGAGAGCATTAATCAAGGAACCTGACAAATCAACCAGCACCACTTCATTAAAATGCCTCCTTGCCACTATATCTCTCTAATCTTATCCTATTTTTAGCAGGGACTGTTACAGCTCATTAAACAGACTGGGACTGAGCAGATTCATCATACAGACTCACTAGCATACGGGTACTTGCAGTCTTTCATTTCTTCACCACTGGAATGCACTGCGCTTACTGCAGATGTTCACACCTAAGATTAACCTGTATTCAGTTTAATAAATGCAGATGTTTTCAAATCCTTTATAGCACCACACACACGTAATGTATTTGTTCTTATTTTACATTGAAATGAATAGGGGCATTCTTTTTTAAATAAATAATGTTTTTTTGAGGGGCCATGCTTTGAAGACAATAGGCAAAGCCTTCAGTGCTGGTGCCAGCCAGTTATTTTGAGCCTCAGATGTAAGGTTTTATCTGCAGCACTGACCGGATGTGTCTAGTATGCAAGAAAACGGTTTCCCAATTCAAATTGAATAAGGAAATAAGAGTTGTTTATTTCCCTTTTTCCCCAAATCTGGCTGGGTAAGGAATAAGGAAATATTATATTTATTATATATTTCCTATTTCCTTATTGAATAGAGAATAAGGAAACCCTCTTTTTTTTTGAGAGGTAATCAAGACTTTAACATCACTTTTCTTACTTCCAATTAGTGTGAGCAACCTGATCGTGGGTTCCCCTTCAAAGTGATGAATATACATTAAAAAATGACATTGTTGGATTTGAAATAATAAATTAAATTATTAAAAGCAAAACCCTCGTGGTCTTTAATAATGCTGCTCGTGCTAGTATGTGGTGAGAGAAAAAAAAAGTATTTTAAAGCCTTTAAAATCTTTAATCTATAACCTATAGAAGCAACCTTTTCCTAACAGTTATGCCCACTCAGAAAATGATACTTGACTGAAAAACACATGGAAAGCATAACAGTGTGTTAATCCCGACCATTTTTTTTATTTTATTTTTTTAAATAGCTGAGCCATTTGTAGTAGTTACTGAATGTAGAACAAAGTTTGCCAACGTTTTTTTTTTTTTTTAATTGGTTCAGTTATGGCTGCGTGTCAGAACAAAAATGCCTGCAGTCTTTTTCATGGCACAGTCTATAATTTCAACAGCATGCAATTATTTTTCTTCCCTGTCTGAGTAATAACAATAATTAATAGCTCAGCCTATGACTAATCATCCTTTTGGAATAAAGAAGATAAAATCACAATACTAGAATATCTATCCTACCTAGTTGTCTCTCCTTCCTCCTATTTTATCCCACGCAGGGAATGAAATCCATGTCGCTGGAGGTATGCTGTAGTGTAGGCAGTTGTACGTCTGTCTGTATGTCGGTCAGACGTATGAAAAAACACTTATTTGTGATTACAGCTGGTATTAAGATTATTAGATTCTGGAGATAGGTGGAGGAGGGTTCTGTCTGTACATTAATCCGTCTGTCTTGAATATTACTTACCCAATTTCTATAAACTATTAATTACCAGGCTCCCGAATGACGCATTTGGTAAAGGCACTGTGCCCGGAGTGCAGGATGCGCCCTATAGCTTAGAGGTTGCTGATTTGAATCCAAGCTGTGCCACTGCCGACAGTAGACGGGAGTTCGCAGGGGGGCGGAGCACAATTGACCACGCGCTGCCTGGACGGGGTAGGGATTAAGTGTGCTGGAGAGTCCTTGGCTCAACGCACACCAGCGACTCCTGTGGCTGTCCAGGCATCTGCAGGCCAGCATGTACACAATTCATAACTGCGTGGTCCTCCGACACTAAGTTCTGGATATAGCTGCACGGCTGACGGCACTTGTTTCAGAGGACACAAGTGCTCGAGTTCGTCTCTCCCGAGTCAGTTCGGGGGTTGCAGTGGTGAGCCAGGTTGACTAATAATTGGATATTCCAAAATTTGGAGAACCATTGGAAAATGAATCAAAATTGTTAACAAAAACAAAAAATACTGATAACTCTGAATTTCCAGCTGTGGCGGGGTTGTATGTTGCTGCTATATTTGTTCATAACGTAATAGCAGGTAGTCTAAGTCATTACTCTGATGAAGAAACTACCCGAAACGTTTGCCCACCTGACTTTAGTTTCTGATTTTAACTGCCAGTATGAGTTCCCGATGGATCACTGGCAGGAAGCCTATGGTCTAGTCTTATGGTTTGGGTTCCTGCTCATTTGGTGAAAAGCATTAGGAAAGGACAAATTGCTCTGGATTTAATAAGAGACTTTTATTGTTGTTGTTGGTAAAGCCAGCAAATGGGTGATCAGCTGACTTGGCTACCCATCAGCCGCTGAGTGGAGCTAAATATAAAACAGATGGAGAGAAGGGAGGAGTCCATGTGTTAAAACATGTTTCAAGGTTATGAAGGAGTAAACAATGTTTACAATGTATAATATATGTGTGTGTGTGTGTATATATATATAATTACACACACACACACAGTACCAGTCAAAAGTTTCAGTACACTTGCTGGAAACTAGTTTTATTTTCATAATTGACATTTTTTGTTTTACATCATCTACGTTTCTGTAAATACTTGAAAATGAAAACACATGTTACAATATACAAAACAAAACATAAGGAGTATCAAAGCAATGTTCAAGAAAATTGAAAATTGAAAATTGTCTCAATCTTGGCTTCCTCAAAATAGCCACCCTTTGCCTTAATAACAGCCTTACAAACACAAGGCATTCGGTTAATTCAGTTAGTTTCAGCAGGAAATCACCCGACATGTCTTCCCAGCTCTTCTGCAGCAATTCCCAGAGATGTAGGGCACTTGTGGGTGGCTTTGCTTTGACTCTTTTGTCCAGTTCGTCCCATACAAGTTCTATGGGATTGAGGTCTGAAGACTGTGCAGGCCAGGTCATTAGATTGAGTTGTCCTTCACTTTCCTTCTTCACCAGATAATTCTTGTACAACTTTGATGTGTGTTTCGGGTCATTATCTTGCTGAGGAATGAAGGACTGCCCAACTAGCTGTAATCCTGATGGATTGGCATCAATGTTTTCTTTGCAGCAATTCTTCCAGTTAGACCAACTTCACGCAATCTGCTCTGAACAGTTGATGTTGAAACATCTGTACTTCTAGTAGCATTTAGCTGAGCTTGTATTTTAGGGGCAGTTAATCACTGGTTTCGAAGACTTGTGACTCAAATGAACTTGTTCTCTGAGGTCACCCTTGGCCTGCCTGACATTGTTTGGTCCTCATGAGTGCCAGTTTCTTCAGATCATTTGATGATCTTGACCACAGCAGTTACAGACACTTGCAAAGTTCTTGCGATTTGTCTTAGATTGACCTTCATTTCTTTAAGTAATTGCAGACTCTTTTTTCTTTGCTTAACTGTGTATTTTTCCATTTTCGCTCCCTTACATTCAGGAATGACAAACTTGTTCCTATGCTATCTATATTTATAGTAATCATGGACCCTCACCTGTTAACAATAATTAGGTAACATGCTAGTTAACTCAGAGAACATCTGACAAAGACACTTTTATACTTAGGCCAGTGTTCTAACACCGTGTTGTACACATTTCAGACTTTTAACTGACAGGCTGCAGACTGAAATATCCTTGTTTTGGGTGACCATTTCATTAAAATTGACAAATTTACATTTTTATTTAAAAATTAAATTTTTGAATGCAATTCACTTATGATTATCAGCTTATATAAGTACACATATCATATAATGAAATATTAAGTGTTTATAGACAAGTTTATACAGTTAAAAAAAAAAATATATATATATATATATATATATATATATATATATATATATATATATATATATATATACACACACACACACACACACACACAGCTCTGGAAAAAATTAAGACACCACTGCAAAATTCAGTTTCTCTGATTTTACTATTTATAGGTATGCGTTTGGGTAAAATGATCATTTTTGTTTTATTCTATAAACTACTGACAACATTTCTCCCAAATTCCAAATAAAAATATTGTCATTTAGAGCATTTATTTGCAGAAAATGACAACTGGTCAAAATATCAAAAAAGATGCAGTGTTGTCAGACCTCGAATAATGCAAAGAAAATAAGTTCATATTCATTTTTAAAAAACACAATACTAATGTTTTAACTTAGGAAGAGTTCAGAAATCAATATTTGGTGGAATAACCCTGATTTTCAAGCAGAGCTTTCATGCGTCTTGACATGCTCTGCACCAGTCTTTCACATTGATGTTGGGTGACTTTATGCCACTCCTGGCGCAAAAAAATTCAAGCAGCTCGGCTTTGTTTGATGGCTTGTGATCAAAAGGAAGATGGATGGTCACATTCCAGAGGTTTTCAATGGGTTCAGGTTTGGAGATTGGGCTGGCATGACAGGGTCTTGATCTGGTGGTCCTCCATCCACACCTTGATTGACCTGGCTGTGTGGCATGGAGCATTGTCCTGCTGGAAAAACCAATCCTCAGAGATGGGGAACATTGTCAGAGCAGAAGGAAGCAAGTTTTCTTCCAGGACAATCTTGTACTTGGCTTGATTCATGCGTCCTTCACAAAGACAAATCTGCCCGATTCCAGCCTTGCTGAAGCACCCCCAGATCATCACCGATCCCCCACCACATTTCACAGTGGGTGCGAGACACTGTGGCTTGTAGGCCTCTCCAGGTCTCCGTCTAACCATTAGACGACCAGGTGTTGGGCAAAGCTGAAAATTGGATTCATCAGAGAAGATGACCTTACTCAGTCCTCTACGGTCCACTCCTTATGGTCTTTTGCAAACCTCAGCCTGGCTCTTCTTTGCTTCTCATTGATGAAGGGCTTTTTTCCAGCTTTGAACAACTTCAGCCCTGCCCCTAGGAGCCTGTTTCGAACCGTCCTCGCCATGCACTTCACCCCAGCTGCCGTTGCCATTCTTTTTATAGGTCACTTGATGTCATGCTACGGTTGCTGAGTGACATTCGAATGAGTTGGCGGTCATCCCGGTCAGTGGAGAGTCGTTTTCGCCCTCTGCCGGTCTGTAGCTTTGTTGTCCCCAATGTGTGCTGCTTGACCTTGTTCTTATGAACCGCCGTCTTTGAAATTTTAAGGATGGAAGCAACCTGACACTCACTGTATCCCTCTGCCAGTAAAGCCAGAATTAAACCCTTCTTTTCCTCACTCAAAACTTTCCTTTTCAACTCTTTGGGCATGGTCAATAGTTATTTTTTGATTCCAGTTACTTTTGAGGTACAACTAGCACTGTTTTGCCATCCAGCTGGTCCTATTGCAAGAGGATAGTGATGATCACAGGAGTGGTTTTCATACTTTTCCTCGTTAAATAAGATTTGGTTCAGGTGATCCCCTGATCAGTACCTCATTCAGTAGAATGAGGTTTGCCTGAGTTGGAATTCAACAGATGCTGGAATGGAATGGCTGCCATACATGTAGAGATGCTGATTTAAGAAAAATTTGCAGTGGTCTCAATTTTTTCCAGAGCTGTATGTGTGTGTCTGTGTGTGTGTAATATGTGTGTGTATATGTGTGTGTGTGTATATGTGTATTATATATATATATATATATATATATATATATATATATATATATATATATATATATATATATATATATATATATATATATATATATATATATATATATATATATATTGATTAGACTGAAGGCTGAACAAATGCTTTAGTTTACTTAAGCATCGTTGTGACGCTGCACTTGTACCCTAATAGTGACAGCTGCTTTCATGATGACACTGCACCTATACACAGTGTCAGAATTTTGTACAAATGGCTTGAGGAACTTGATAGAGATTTTACAGCCACCCCAATTCTTGGATCTCGATCCAGTTGAGCATGATAAAGTTCAACAACACATTGGCTCTCCTGAATTACGATCCACTGTCTATTTCTCTGCATCAATTGCTTGAAACATTAATGAGTAAAAAGATAATCACCAGATGCAGTCCAAATCTGTGGAAAAATATGCAAAAAAAGGCAGAAATTAAGTCTGTGGAGTGTTCTGTGGAACATCTTATCTGCTCAGTATTTGTATTAATAGGTGCATATAGAAATGTAACTCAAGTAAACAATGCATGGGATAAGTGCTTTCAATTAAGCATTGTTGTCAGTAAAATCTTTAGACACTGTCAGACAAAAGCAACACATTACATGAGCTTCTTTGTTGGCCCATGTTTTCAAAGTCTGTTTTTTTATGATGTTTACGTTCTGCAGCAGGCTAGTGCTAAACAGAGTTTCCCATCATTTATCAGTAATAACGGTACAATGTGTAAAATACTTGACGGCTAATTATATTTTCAGTGGGGAAAGTGGTAAATCATATTTGACTTTCCCAGGGTATTTTGTTGACTTTTCTCAGAGCAATGGCACAGATATTTGGCGAACCCTATTGATCACATGACTCGGTCTGTAAACATCATAAAAATATTTCAAAAATAGAAATCTACTAAACAAAACAGAAGCACCCGCCAAAAAGCACTGTCAATCAGGTGTTTGGACAACATGGATGGCTTACCCATTGTGAAAAACATTTTTGGAAGAAAAATTCAGATTTTTTTTGTAACACAGTTAATAATACTGACATCCATATACCTCTCAACTACAAAGCTTTTTTTTTTTTTTTTTTAATTATTATTTCAACTCTAAGACATTTATCTTTGAACTGTGGGGTTAGCAGTTTGCATACAGCCCCTGTGTTTCCATGCAATTCAGTGGGCTGAGGTGCCATATACAGTGGGGAGCTGTGGGCAATAATCCTGACCCCAATCAGGTTGAAATGGAGAATGTAATGGATCTCCTCCTAGCAGCTGATGAGTTAGTAATACTCACATCAGTATGGGACACATACTTTCCTCTTGACTGCAGAGCTGCCCTTTCCATTTAATTCAATGGGCTGAGATGCCAATTCTATCCATTTTTGTTCTAAAATCTCAGTTGTTATAGAGGCATTGGAAAGCCAACCAGATGAGTAAGAACAGCAGTTTACTGGATCCTTAAGAACTTCCTCAGAGAAAATCCCTTTGAGTCATGTATCAAACAGCAGCGGTGATCTCATGCTTCAGCTGCAAGCTGTCCGACAGCGTCCTTCCTATTCATTTACAGAGACCCTGCTATTTTACACCCTTGCAGATGACCTGGTCTGATGGGCAGCAAGGAGACGATAATGCATTGCCTTTAATTAACCTTTTTTAATTACAATTTCTGTATTAAAGTAGATCCATTTTAGCCAGTAGTGAAAAGCATAACATTACATGGGAGAAAATAGACATACCCTTTTTTTAATAATACGGATTGATGGATGCGCTTCCTGTGCTATAACTAAAGTTTATAAGGGTAAGTGCAGCAGTTGCAGTGGGACAGCTTAGCTTCTTGATTGGCGGTGCAGTTAAACCTACCTTTCAGGGATGTGAACAAGAAGGAAGTTTTGCTTTATAAGAAAAAAGAATGAATGCAGCCAATAACACCCCCCCCCCCCCACCACAGCTATAAAAAAATTAGAGCCACCGCAAACATGAACACGTTTTTTTGTATAATCCGCTATATATTTAGGGACAGATTGAACCTTATTTTTAAAACAAAGGAAAATTTTCTGTTACAATTTAACTGTAGAAAGGAATAGTTCATTTATTTCTGAGTAGTGCTTTTATTAGCCAAACATTTTTCTGAATCTCAGACCCAAAAGAATAACAGCAATAAGGAATGCACTTTGTTTTAAACCTTGTAAGGTCATGCTCGTGCGCGCACGCACACACACACACACACACACACACATGCACACACAATAACTGATAAGTTTGTTTGTGTCTGTTCTATTGGTCTAATAAAAGTAACTCTGCGGCTTCTCAATCTGAAAACATTTATTAGAGCAGGGCTGTTCAATGCATGGCTCTAGTCTGAAGCCCCATACTGTATGACTCACTGAGCTGCCCAGTATAACTCTTTAGATTCTTTTCGAATATCACATTCAAGCTTCTTAATGGGGTTGGAAAGGCTGCAAAAGGCAATCTATAGTGTCTGGAAGAAGGAACTTTTGTCACAATGCTGGAAAACTGTTGTGTTTAACCGTGACATACCGTCACTTGCAGGCTGGTTTAATTCAGCCAGCAGTATTTAGATTTAGGAAACTACCCTTCTAATACTGTGCGTGTAAGTGTTTGTACAGCTCAGCGGTCTCTGCAGCTCTGCTTTTTATCTGACTTCTGCTGCTGCTTCATCTGTCTGGAAGAGTAAAAGCAGACCTTCATTGTTATTGCATTATTATTAAACCTGCTGAGGATGCACACACCCTGTAACAGGGATGTAGCGGAGGTCTCTGTATCCATATGATTCATTTTAGTTAGAGTTCCACATATTTTGGAACTGCCCCTCCAATTGTAATGAAAACTGGGTCACAGCATTGTTGTTTGTCATGTTGCTTCATGTTACTGGTGGCTTAATTGTGTGTGAAGAATACTGTTTACTGACATATCGAGGGCATTATTTTTTTTTTTTTTTATGAGAAACAATTCAGTACTTGTAAATGGCTGTAGTGGTAACATGACTGTTGTTCATAAGACTTTCACAGAAAAAAATGATTACCATTAATCATTTTTCCTGCATTTAGTATCCATTTTAACATAGTACTTGAATTCAAGTTTGGAAAGGGTAGAGAATTATGTGGTTTCTTATTTTCAGCTTTTTTGTTTGAGCAATTTCAAATTTGAATACAGTACAGGTTTAACACCTGACTCCTCTCGGTTTGACCATGCCAAGTCTTCAGTATCTGCTGCGAGCATCATGAATTCCATATTTCCCCACCCTTCTCCAACTGCAAACACAATCTGCTAAAAAAAAACACAGTACTTCAAATTACAAGGGGCTCCCCTTATGTATAATTAAGCTATGAATATGCATGCATGGTGTGTTGCCCTGTTTATCAGATGTTTGAGATATTGCAACAGGTGAGGGGGGGGGGGGGGGGGGGGGGTCTGTAGGAAGGATATCAGGGGCAACATGTGACCAGGTTTCAATAGAGGGGGAAAAAAAAAACATTCCAATGCTGGGTCTGTACTCAACAACAATGCTAACTGAGGAGAGGAAATAAAACCCCCTTGTGCTTGAAGTAGGTTGGTAGTGAAACAAACAGCTGCTGACATCATGTGAAACTGGACATTTAGTGAAGGCTAGCTAGAGCGAACCCAGCCCAACCAGAGAGCTGGCCAGCGGGACTTCTCACATGCAAGGAATTCTAATGAAACCGTATAAGACAGTTTACAGGGGCTGAAGAGAAGATTTGTTATTTGTTTATTCACTGTGCGTTGAGGAGCTGGGGGCTGAATTTTTGGTGAGTAATGCTGTTGCTGATGTGGTTTCTTTAAATCTACAGTAAGCTGACCAGGATTTTTCTTTTTTTCATACTTTATTACTTTGGCTGAATTGGCTTCATGTAATAGTCTGGGCAAATTTAGGTTTTGTAACTTTATAAAAAAAAAAAAAAAAAAAAAAAAGACGTTAGCTTTAAAAACGATTGGTGCATCATTTTATTTTCACACATGTCCACTTTGCCCAATGTCGTGATAGGGTTATGTTTATGATAATGTGAGAGAAACTACATTATTCTGTTTTGTATGAGTTATTGTGCATTAACTTTAAATTGTGAAAATGATGGGTCAGTAGATAATATTTTTTATAACATTTTTTTGTGTCTGATGCAGCTTCTAGCAAATGTTCCCATTGAAGCGCCACTTAAGTTATTTATAAATTCAGTCCATGCTCCAGTTACAATGAAAGAGATCATATTGTGTTGGCTCATTATCACCTCTTCTGTAACTCTATAAAGAAGCATTTATTTTCTGTATCAGTGAAAGGTCTCTCCGCGTACAAAGGCAAGTTGAGAAGGGATTTGTAACTTGAGTGTGTCTTAATGCTGTAGTGGCTACCCAAGAATGGTAATGGTGGGTAGATCTGTGGCAGGAAAGTGGATTCATTGGAGCTCACAGATATTGAATTCCCACATGAATACATGGAACGTAAACTCCCTGAAATAAGGGTTCGTTACTTGTCGTTAAGACGACAATATCAATACAAATATGACAATAATAAAACAGAAAATAATGATAATTAGTTGTGGCATTTTGAAGTAAAACTGCTTTATAGGTGACTTTTTCAAACAAATATATTGTGTTCTGTGAAGAAGTGAGTAGTTCAAATCTCCCTAGACCCCAGTGTAAATTGCACCAGTGTCTGTATTCATTCGTACATTGTCTTAAGTTCATACAAAATAATATGAAATCCTGCCATGTAATTACAGTTACAACTGATGCTTTGGGGTCTTATTTTTTTTAAACCACAGTCATTGCTGTTGAAACAAAAGATGAAAAATACAACAAGATGTCTTTCTTTCTTGACGGACTGCTGTAATTGAGCTTTTTAGCTTGTAAGAGGAAAAGCTTTAATTTAATTGCCTGCCATTTGTTTGGCTGTTCAAGTGAGCTGGTTTTTAATTGCTTAATAAAATCTGAGGCCACAGGAATGTTTTTAATGAGTATATGATACTCTTGTAATCCACTTTGTTATGTACATTTTATAAATACCAGTTGTAGGGTTATTGTTGTAAAAGTCTACTTGTAAAATATATATTTTTTGTTTTTGTTTTAAATAGTCAAATGGGTGAATCACAGTTTACTAAAGCAGGGAGATGGAACATTAGTTACAGTCCATTGAATGTGTTTTTTTTCCCCTCATAAGATTTAAACCTCCAAGCTAAGCAAGAGCAGCTCCTGATGCCAGTTACGCTGTCGCATATCTGTGCTGGGGGCTTTTCACAGACAGCTTATCATACTGATCTCCCGACAGGGGATCCTGAGCTGTTCAATGAAATATCCTGGGAGTCACTTGACAGATTGTCCGTTCCTGTTACATGATGCACAGGGTTCCAGGGTAGACTGCAGAGGAAGAGCATTGAAACTCCTGCCTCACATGGTGAAAACATGCCTGAAGCTTGCAGAGCTAGAGCAAGCCCTTTTGATGACCTAATTGTTCTGTATCTGGAGACCTTGACAGTGTTATCATTTTAAAGTAGGTTTCAATGAATGGAATGAGCTAATACAATCACAGGATGCATACAGATATGAAAAAATAAACATGGGCCAAGGTTCTTACGTTGCAAATCTTACTCAATGCCCAGCAGTTCTTGAAGTTTAATAGATTTACCAGTGTATAGTTACCAAGCGTATCAGTTTTGCCTCAGAGCCAGTAAAGCATTCTTAAAGATGTTCCAGCTTGTACTGTGTACTCTCTCAGTAATATATGGTTTTATTTTCAAAGCACACCTGGTGGCAAAAGGATTGTAAATTCAAAACAGCACAGGGAAAGGTAAGCTTTTTATTGTTTTTAATGTATTGAGCTGCAAATTCTCCATAAAGTGTTTTTATGCACTGATCCCTGGTGCTTGTGATTGTACCGACTTGCTTCATGCTCCTGCGTCATCACATTGACCTATTGCATTGAAAAGGTTTTCAAGAGTCTTAGGAGTCATTTTGATCGACCCACCAGGATCAGTCACAGCTGGACTTTGTAGAGCATTTTACAGCACCAAGCAATCCCCCTGGATTGCATCGATCGTAGGAACCACTGAATGAACTCAGACACTGCAAATGAAACTGACTGTCAGAGGCACAGTCATACATATTTCATAACATGAGATCATTATGGGGGGGTGTGCCTAGCTAGCATCTGCTGACTTAGTACCATACAGAAACTTCACCCTTGTATGGATTTTCTTCTTGTTTTTGTAAGATAAGTATTTGCAGTGACAGACTACAAGCACCCACTGGAAATACACATGCAGATCTCAGAAAGAAACTCCCAAGCTGTAAATCACGCTGACCATGAGAGGTTGTTTATAGCCCACATTAATATTTTGCAAAGGAGAACAGCCTGCCAAGTATAATAAGTAAGACATTTATTGAAGAACCAAATGTGACATTAAGATGGCTGGACTTGTTTTAGATGAAAAAAAGGTGTTTTCTAATGATAGGTCTCATCTTGTATGATTGCGCTAAATATACTTTTTCATTTAATTTAGTGGTAGAATATATTTAAGCTTCTCTGTTTAGAGGAGTGTACTGCAGTCATGTGGGTTTTGTTACATTTGTTTTGTTCTCTTAACACTAATATCTGGTTATAATGAATAGAGCCACTGAAATGTAATCTCTTCTCAATCTGAGTCTTCGCAATTTTGTATTTAAAGTGCTAACCAACATTTCTTGCATATCTGTTGAAGACATTCTGGGTTCTTTGTATTCTGTACACTACGTTGCAGATATTTCAGAAACAATGCTGTAGATCAGAAATTGCTTTGATTTGCAGTTCAGACTCACAGCAATGGTCTAGCTGCACCCAGACCATGTTGCATAAAACAAAGCAGCAAGATGCTCATTTATCAGCAGCCTTGTAGTTAAATATTTTCAGATTCTGAATGAAGTGAAAAATAATCAGATTCTCTGGGGACAATAAATAAACTGGTTAGTATTCCTTTGACACCCCTGCTGTTTATTAAAATTGCACTGTTGAATCTTTAATGTGCGTGGAATGAAAATACCACTTGCACAGCACAATGCGCCCATGGCAGGGCTAACCTTGAGTTTCCCAGCCCATTGTCTTCCATTGCAAGAGTTTCATCCACCCTGTCCCTTCTTTATTCAGTTGACCTCTATGAAGATACAATAAATAGTGAAAGTCTTGCAGTGGAATGGACTGGAGGAGCCAAGCCAGAAAGGGTAGTACAGCTGGGCTTTTGAATCTCAACAGAATAGAGAAAATATTCCAAATATAAAGCAGGGAGTTAAATACAATTTGTTAAAAAAAGGTATAATTGAGCCTGCAGTCAAAGGAAACTGATCAGTATTCGATTGTGTCCCCCAATTTTCTTCTGTTCACCCTGACATATTTCTGTTGTGTGTTTACATTCTTCTGATGACTTCATGCTGACTCCTGTAGGTAGTTGGTACACAAGATTCCCACTACGTCATCCTGTGAGGCGTGGTACTAATTGCAGCAGAAGGAAATGATCAATTATTTCTGAAAGTTTTGTTATTGACCAAGAAATAAAAGCATTTAAACAATCACCATTCTTTTTATATGTGATGTTTCTGTTGTGACAGCATGGCACAACAAAAACTCATTTTTTCCTTATTTTCTCATAGTAGCAAGCTTCAATTTCTCAAAACATGTTCAAAATGATTTAAAGTGGTACAGTTTTTGTCAAACACCCAGCATAACATGTTTCTCTCCTAATTATGTGGTGCCACTTTAATTTAATTGGTATTTCTGAGAAGAAATAGGAACTCCTTGACATAGAGCTTACTGTCTTTATAATTAGGGTTTTAGAAGAACTAACACAGCTACTTATTAAGCTGGGGGAGGGGGCATGGGCTTGCAGACTGCAGGGCATCAATAAGACAGCATAGCTGTTGTGCATTCTGAAAATAGATCGTAATAGTGCTATTAATCTCTGGAAGTGGCAATTCATCTGTTGACAGAAGTCAGCTACAGTAACTCCTGCCTCCCCACCCCAAGTACTGTCAACAGGAGCTTTAGCATCCGTTGCTTGATATTACTGTGTGCAGAGCATTTAGTTGTTTTTCCTTATGCTGCTTGATTCAACTGGTTTTATTTAAATGACTTTAGGGCTGCTTAAGAGTACCAGAGACTGAGTGGATACACCCGAGACGGTTTGATTCCGAGTCGGTTTATTATAGGATGTTGAACAAGAACATAGAACGACCAGAAAACAGACTACCGTAAATCCTTAGTGTCAAGTGACAAAAGAAGTGCAGCCTGTCTAATGAAAATCGCAGTACAGTGATACCTGGACGAGACCAACTCTTTGAGCGTTCTTCGGCCTTTCAAGTCATGTTTCCCAGCAAGCAATGACAGAAGATTGTTAGGGACACAGTTGTGTTGGAGCATGGAGAGTAGTGTTGTAAAGTGCATAGCTTGGTTCCAAAAATAAATTGACCTACAGTGTGATGTTATGCTCAGCTAAAAGAAACGTTGCTACTTAAGACAGGCATTTGGATGTAGGGATGCTGGCAAAGGTGCATGGCTTCTTCAGACATGAACCCCACTGCCGCTCAATATGCATGAGGTCATCTTGGCAGTAAGTCCATGGTAGTACACCATGTCCTATCGACCAGCAGGGATTAACAGAACTGAAAACCTTTATGAACTAAAGGGCAACCATGAAAAGCTCATGTTATACTTCACAGTGCACATACTGAACAGTGACCTTTCTAGTCCTGGATCAACAGTGGGCTTGTTTTTATAACTTCAAATTCTGGCAGCAGTCTTTACAGTGTTGGCATGGTAGATTTGGAGTACATTTTCTACTAAGAAGTGGCTATTCTTCTAGAAAGAGAAGACAACATTTTGTATATATCATCCATGTTATTGGACAGACCATAAATTGCACACGTTCATCTTCAGAAATGCACAGTAGTCCTAGTGTGTGCTAGCTTAAACCATGGCTGAGAAGTGTTGTACTGGTTTTCGATTGGGTCTCTGGTAGTAACTTTGATAGTTCCTGTAAATGTTTTTCAGGTTGAGTTTCGGGTGTCATTGTAACTGGCATGCATGTCATGACACAGAGTTGTCTGTTGAGGGAAATTTCAATAGCTCAGGTGTAGAAGGAAATGGTTGCAGGGCAAACAACCTGTTGTGTGTGTCACTGAGATGGGCAGGTGAACATAGTAACACACAACATAAGTACCTTTTTGAACTGAAAGGGTACATAACAACATTCGCAGTGTCACTTCAGTTTAATTCCAGATTCTTTGCAAGCTGACTTTTTAAAGATGGTGCTTGACTGGTAAGATTGTTTTCTTGTTAAAGTGGTCTTGCTAGGGTTTTTGCTTTGTGTAGTACAGTATTTAATTAATACAGCCTTTTATACAAGTTTACCATAGTAGTTTTTCCATGGTATTTTTGCACTTTTAGTATGCTTTTCCTATGGTTATACTATGCATTTACTGTAGTTTACCATGGTTTGCCATGGTTTTTAATATGCTTTACCATACCTCGTTATAATGTGCAATGCTTGTCTATACTTTACCAGACTTTGCATTTAGTGTTATTATACTGATATGCTTTTGTTTTTTTTATTATATATTATATATATATATATATATATATATATATATATATATATATATATATATATATATATATATATATATATATATATATATATATATATATATATATATATATATATATCATAATCTCAGTGTTTGTGTTTGATACTCAGGATATCATTGCAGTTTCAGACTTCGCCTCCCTATTTCTGAATTGCAAATGTACTTGATTACTCAAAGGGAAGGGCGTACTTTGTTTAGTGTCACCTTGTGCGATTGCACTCAATGGGATTTACTATATTCTACCACAGCCTTGTGCATGCTCTGCTTCATCAGTCCAGGTTGTCTGCATTTCAATCAAAGGATGGGGCACATGCTGTGTGAACCTGCTGTGCATATTCCTGTGACTAATCGGCAGTGTTGGGTTGGTTAGACGGGATGTTTTCAAGTTATTTTAAGGAAGTTTTTTTTTATTTTTTTTTTATATATTATGATGATGGTAAGTTGATGTTTTCCTGGGCTTCTAAGAAAGCAATCATATATTTTCAATTTTTTCAAATTCTTTTGGTCACATTACACTTAAGGGTCACTGGAGAATTAGTAAATAGCTAAACCATGGCTGAGGGCGCCACCTACTGTACAGTACAATTTTAAACATGTAGTGTGAAGAATAGAACGGCTGTATTGAAGCATTATATGATTGCCTGGTGTTCATTCACCAAACCATGATTCAACTGAAACTTCCTTGCGTCTTTTTTTTTTTACCTAGATATAAACTACCTATCTCTAAAAACCTTTTAACAGTTGTTCCAAGCTGGGTTAATCATATACATATCTTTAGGTTGTACGTGATTTGATCTGCTTCCTGCGGTGAGCTTTTTTCTTCTTGTGCAGAGTTGCCCTCAGCAGGCAGGCAGCTCAATCTTTAAGCGCTTTATAGTCCTTAGAGCCATACTGCTGCTGGAAACGATACATGAAGCAGTTTAAGCCCAGTCAGCTGAAGCACAGAGCACATGTGCAGTGTGGGCTCGATAGATTCTGTCTTGTGTAACGAATGCTTTAACTCATTTTGTCTTCCTGAAGCAACAACTGTGGTCAGAGGGACGAGGGGGGGATTGGGGGTGGTCTGTTTTGGATATCGGAGACATCAGAATATCACAGTTTTCTGATATAATAATGTTGCTGTATTATGAAGAAGGACAATGGTTATACTAGTGTAACATTAGCAAGATACAACTTACCCTGGAATTTGAATCATGCTGCTGCTATCCTTATAGCTGCTATTAGAATAGTGGAAAAGAAAATAGAACGCTATGGAAAGTTACAGGAAGAATCTGTTATTGTTTCTTGCTACAGTAATTTAATTTCATTAACATCAGAGTTAAACCATGATTAACTGAACTTCAGTTATCCGAAAAGTCCCTTGTTAACGTGTCTTGATGTTTGCTGTGCTCTTCTGCCCCTTTTGTCATAGACAAAGTGCTAAGTGGCCCTCAGTCTCTGATATTTACAGTACAGTGCAGTGCTGTAAGTTGTTATGTATTCAAAGGTAAAGGGATTATAAATGTATATTTTTATGATGCTTCTTGATTGAGAAATCAATTCCCCCCCCCCCCCCCCTAGTTTTACTGTATTATTTTCTTGGCTTGGGATAAAAATAAATAAATGACCCCCATTAAAACACACCTGTACTGTACCATGTAGAGTAATCGGCAACTGCATTCAGCTTATTTGACTGTTTTCTAGTTTGTTCCAAAGTCCACTCCTGATTCCCTGTTTTTCTGCCCTTCTGTTAAACAGGTGTTATGAAGACTGCAGTGGTTGGGAGATGATGGAGGTGGAGTCTGCTTATTCGGATTTCATTTCCAGCGATCGGACTGGTCGCAGGAACGCAGTGCCTGATATCGAGGTGGATGGCTCGGCGATTGGGACTAGCGAGGTCACCAAAGACCTGGCACAGATGGAGCTGAAGACTCAAGGTGAGTGCAGAAAGCTCCTGAGTACAATACAGCTGTTCTTTTCTCCGCCACTTTCTACAAACTTCTAGTGCTTCAGAATAAAGACAGCCATTTAATACCTTGTTTCATACTGCTCTTTGGTCTCATGTATTTTTAATTGTTTTTAAGGCAATTATATTCCAAAACTTATTTCAGTGGCACAGGCTATAATATTCATGTTTAGGAACTAGTTTATTTTTAGTCGTACTGAATATCTGTACAAAATCACTGAGAAATGAATGAAGTAATAGCAAGGGCTAAACAATAAGTGGGCAATGTGGTAAAAATACATGGTGGGCTGTGAGTCACAAGAAACTATGACTTACTTGAATGCTGTTGTCAAACGCAAAAATGCCATTGATTGCCAGTCCCCTAAAAAGCACAGACCAGCTAACTGTGTGGCAGATATTAGGAGATGAAAATACATCCAACAGGAGGTGAAAATAAACCTGGGGAATATTATACTGGCAGTATTCTGACAACGAGATGTTTATACTTTATGAATTTTTAATTATTCAAAAGTTGCATATTTTTTAATGATGAAGCCTGAGTTATGTTGATCTTTGTTAGTGTGCGAGTATTAATGGAGCAGAACGTTTGTGTTTTTCAGAAGGGGAAGGAACAGCAGCCTCACAAGTTCCTGGCAGTAATTTGACAGAGCAGCAGGAGGGACAAGATGGAGACAAGCCCTCCTAATTAGTATTCCTCAAAGAAAGTAAATTATTCTTTAGCAGCCAACTTGCTGTCCAGGGTTCTCTCCAGACAAAGACTCAAACAGCACAATAAAAGACTTTCACAGAGGGACTTTACCCAGCGGGGTCTCTTGGGTAAAGATGAAGTTTCCCACATCGGAAGATAACGAAAAAACATATTGAAGTTTTCTGATGTTTACTTTGCATCTCGCAGAAAGAAGCTCCACTTCCGGGATCGTGCCTTGACACTACACCTGCATTAACGCACAGAGTGGACCAACTGTTCTCAACATTTTGGGCAGATTTTTCTCCACTTAAAAAAAGATGATATGCTGTACACAACCAACTGCTTTTCCAGGATGCATCCCCCAAAATAATCCTGAAACGTATGAAAAAGCATTCAAAATAATTGTATTTTTTTTCTCTCTTGTTTCACCTTGGTAACTGCCTTTTAATATCATGAATATTCTGTGTGTGTTACTACAGTTTAGGGGAAGAAATGTTTGTTTTGGAAAAGCATACACTGAAATGTTTTGAAATACAATGTTTTATTTCTGAAATTAAACATACCAAACAATGTATTTGAAAAAAAAACAAAAAAACGTTTTTGTGTTTCTTTTCACTTGAAAGTTCAATATTATCCTGTGGTACCTTCCTCCACCTGGAATTCATGCATTCTCACACACACACACACACTCAAAGCATTAAACACAACAGGTCCTGTTCACAAACTGTTTTATGAATACACTACATAGAAGGTACTCCATGAACGAACGTGGAGCACTGTAGCTATTCCACAAATGAAGAAGACTTAATAACCAACAGTGGGGGTGTGGACAGCAAACCTCATGAGTGAAATAAAACACTGGATTAACATTCATGGAGTATTCTGTTTATAAAACAAGCACAGTTGTGGCCAAAAGTTTTGTATCACCATATAGAATTAACTAATTCAGCTTCAAAAAGTCAAATGAAACCTGCTGAATAATGTTTCGCTAACATATTGAATTACATACCACTTTGTAGTTTTCCATATACTTAACGAAAAACGGACGAATTGAAAAATATGACATTTTGAAATTGACATGAAATACAGTACTGTACTACTATTGTACTAATGCAATATTGTTTTGTAGATTCTTTGATTACATAAATAAAATATCTATATTATGTTCATTATTTTGGGTTTTTTTTTTTTTTTTTTTTTTTTATGCCTCAATCCTAAAATTTTAGGTGATTCAAAACTTGGCTATAGCTGTACAATTTATGGAAAAACTTAACTTGGCAGCTGAATTCTGAGAAATACTTTCATTAAATGAAGATCTGCATCTACTTTGCAACACAGCTTTATTTTGAACACTGTGACTCACCCAGTCATTGTCATTACATTGGAAGGAATGTGCAGTAGGGTTCTTTAACAGTTTCATGAATATTTTAAATAACTCATGAAGTAAAGCTTTGTGATTAGATCCCATCATCTCAACAAATATGAGTCTTCTCACTAATCAAGTGCTGATCGATACAGGACAGAGAGAAGGAGACATATCTTCAGAGAGTGGCGAGGTTATTGAATAGATTAACTAGTCATGTTCATGTAGAACTTGACAAAGCTCTGCAGTCACTCAGCTACTGGGCTCCTCTCGTTTGTATATTTTCTTACTATTGTTGCTGTCTACTGGGACTTCTATGAAACATTTGTCATGCTTGAATTAATAAATCACTGCTAAAACGTATGGTGCTATTTGGTGCGTGAGGACATCGCCATGGATCCCGATCTGGGAAAAGGTTTGTAACGAGAGCCAGAAGGCATTGCACAGTCATTTTATTATTGTTGCAATGTTATAGATCTGACCAGTCAAACATATGGAAGGAAGGGGTTAATGATATTACTAAAACTGTGTTGAACCCTTAATCTGTGCTGTGAAGAGAGCCCCTTCTTAAGTCAACACAGTGGTATTTGGCAGAACTGTACGCTTTGGGAAAACTGCTAGAGCAGAAATGTGGAAAGTCTGAATAACAACTTTGGGTTGTTTTTTTTTTTGGGAAGAATTTAGATTTCATAGCCAGTCAAAGCTTGTAAAGTGAGAGCAATGGAAAAAAGAAATGGAAGTTGGTAAGTGGGAGTTGGTATTAAATCTGTTGGACACCTTCTCCCGAGTCCATTGTAGGCACCTGTAGGTTGAAACACCCCAAAATGTGCAGCACCTGTGAATTCTCTCTGTGCCTGATAACTAAAAGACTTGCTTTTAAACTAAATGATTTGTGTCGAGTTTGAACAGTAAAGTTTGTATCCTCTATTTGCTGACCAAGGAAGCAAATCATAATGAACTGAGGGAACAGAGATTCATTTACAGTTTGGTCGTGGGCTTTCTGCTGGCCTGAAAAAGTTATCTTCTTTGTTCCTTTGTACAACTTCTTTAATCTTTTCTAACAGTGGGTTGATGAATAGGCACAGTACATAAAGTATAACAATTGTTTTAACGCTTTTCACACTAGACCTGGAAAGAGAACGCTCCTCAAAACTGCAGAGTAGTAAACTAATCTAATATACAGTAATCTGTCGCGTATCTGCCCGTCACATATACACTCTAGCCATTTATCTGCCATGATCAACCTTTTCAGCAACGTTATTTTATTATTAAACAGATTAGTTCAGATATTGTAGATCCTACCAAAGTTTTCATACAGTGTGTTGTATGTGCTCCATGTGCTGCCATTGCTGGTAGTGTCGCGTGAGCTGTTCAGTGTTGACTTGACATGTAAATAAATCCTGTTCGCCTGCGGGGGGCGTATCAACTTCAACCTCCGTCTCGGTCTCCTGCCTGTCACTCAGCAGCGAATGCACACACCCACACGGCTACTCTGTCACATGGATTAATACTCTGTATCTTTATAAACAAGGGTTTTAGAGGTGCTCCCGAATAAAAGCTGAATCTCAAAATAATTGTGTGAATACTGCAATTGTTTCAGCTGTGTATAATGGTATTTAAAATAGGATTCATTTATCTAACTTTTTACACATTTGCCCTTACTCTGAGTCGGATATGCGATGGACTACTGTACTATGCAGACAACCAAAAGGTAAAGAAGAGTCTTGCTTATTTGCTTATTATTTTCTGATGTATTTAAAGGGTAAGTCATTTTCTTGAAGCGTTATGCAGCATCAATCCTGTATGACATATGTGTTGTATCTAGAATTCGAGGTGCATACTGAATATAATGGTCAAGATGTTCCACTTCACATATCACAAACAAACCCTGTTTATGACTATCTCAATTACTGGTTTGTTTTCCCCCCACAGAGAATACATGTCTGTAAGAGAGAGAAACTGACACACAACGATAGCTATAAAACACTCTTGTATTTTATTAAATTCAACCCTTTGTTATTATAGCCGCTCCATAGCACCCTGTTGTGCTGTCAAGTCACAACATCCAACTACATACAGTACATTTATTTAAAACCCAAGCCCCCTTTTTTGTTGTTTAAAAATGATAGTAGTAGAAATTAGGTTACGAAAACAAATGTACATTTTGTATAAAACTAAACTAAAAAAGCAGCTAAGTGCCACAGGGCGTTAAGGCAGCTGCTATTATTTTTAAGTAGCGAAATTAATATCAAAGTTAAAATAGCCAACAGCAAAAAAAAAAAAAAAAAAATGGAATATTAAATATGTTCACATATTGAATCATTTTCCCATTTGACTGCAATGTTTCCTGAGTTGTTATTGTAGTATAATTTAAAATGCAACTTAAAATGCTCTTTTAATTTTCAGCTAACACTTTAACAGGAGATTTGCATCAAGGCCTTTTGTTTCCTCATCAGCCAGACTAGATTTCCAGAGTGTAAGAGTGGATCCTGTTCTTTAAAACTCTGTGGTTTGAACCATTTCGTAGGCTTCATACAACCTGTTCAGGAGGTCTTTCTTTTCGTTCTCTGGTAGGAAGCTGGATTTAGCAGAATTCAGATTCTGTGACAGCAAAAAATGAAAGAAATGATAGCTGATTGTATTCTGTTTATTTAAGCGATAACATTAGGGCTGGCTAAGTGTACAAGGAAAATAAAAATGACTCTTGTGTGGACAAACAACTGAGGCCCTAAAGTTATCCAAATTTCACAGGGTTTAAAAGGAATTTAAAAGGAATATTTTGTTAATGTCAGCCAACAATAAAATCTGTGGCTTCCTGTATCTGGAAATAAACGTTCCTTTGAGTTTTTAAACTGTATTTCAACACAATACTGCCATTTATTTTTAAGTTTTATTTCAAAGAATGACAAAGTTTTATTTTGATTTCTATTATTATTATTTAGAAATTAAATAACCAGCTATTTTGAAAGGTCTGTATTAGTGTCATTCAGAGGAAGGCAGGTATGCGGAGAGGTTTAAAAAGCAAACCATTTACAATGTTGGGTTTATTGCAGCATATTATATACAGTAACCTTGACTTGCAGAACTAAAACTTATATTTAACTGTTCAATAAAAATATATCTTTTTCGACGCCACCTTCAACCTCAGCTGTATACTGTTATTTCTAAGACAGTCAGCTAGTAAAAATCCATTCTCATCTTTCACCCTCAGGGTTACTGGAACCTTGCCCCCAATCTAGTAGCATGTTAATCAAGCTTCGCTACACTTCAGAAAATGAACTGACGTTATTACTGTTCCACATTAGAAAGATTTCTTACCATTCTCATAAATTCCTCCTCTGTGAAACCCATGTATTTCTTCGCTTTTTCATAATCATCTTCAAGCGTTGAATTAAATATCAATGGGTCATCTGTATTTATAGAGTAATTGGCCTTGTCTTCTCTAAACCTGCACAATGAAAAATCTGATTAAACACGAAGCCTGAAGCAGTACGTTTTGAAGCAGTTTGCTGGGTTTGAATTAGTTGGGTGGATAGGAGGACTTATCCCATTTTGGCCAATGACCTCACACTTGCCCTCCATGGTTATATATTAAGATACATTTATTTGTTTTCAAATAAAAGTACCAGAGTAATACTCAGCAACATGGAAATACTCGGGCTGTTGTTACAGTGATACAGTGATGGGACAAAGCCAAAACTTACTTGATTATGGGGTGCTTTGTATAATCTGGATCACATGCTCCAGTGAAGTGGCTAGAAATTGGACAGGTCTGGAGGTAGAAAAGGTATTTCAGTAGCCAGTAAACACATTTTACATGCATCTAAAATTCTGCATGTAGCAAAATCTCTATAAATGGAATATTCTGCATATGACCGGCCACATTCCAAATCTGAGTATGTCACATTTGTAAGTTGGTATCTTGTGTCAGACATAGACACTGAACCTCATTTGTTTGCATTGGATCTCCCCCATGCATGCTAATTACCAGTGCTTCCTATTCAGCATACTAGCTGTATGTAAACAGTGAAACACAGTATGCAGAATGCATATTCCACATTGCAGGTCAACATGCTGAGAAACAGCCATTTTCTTTAGAAATAATATATAAAACTGATCTCAAGAGATATATATGTTCAGTTCAGTTTTGCCTAATTACCAGCTAAATGGGAAATATGCTTGCTGACAATTTGCATTAAAGCAGAAACCTTAAACTGCAGATCTAGTATGCTTTACATTTTATTCCACAAGAGGTCGCCATAGGCTAGCGTTGTGTCAATCTGCTGCTCACCTCAAAATGCATGTTTTGCTGTAACAGTTGGCTGTACAACTCCCGGTCTTCGATTGTGTGGTAGCCATGTCCAATTCTTTCAGCTTTCAAAAGCTCTACAGCCTGGAAAAAAAGACACATATCCAGATATTAACTGCTTCCAAAAACTCGGTCACACACTTACTGATGTTGTCCGTCTGAAAGCAACAGGAAGCACCTGTCTTCTTGTCTGAATTGCCATCAGGTTTCACTACCATAGAAAACCTCCAACTCTGGTATTTAAAGTACACTACATTTTATATTTAAAGGTGTCAACCTAACATATTTACATATATATTTAATATAAATTTATATATATATAATTAATATATATATATATAAATATATATATGATATATATATATATATATATATATATATATATATATATTATATATTTTATATATATTTATATTTATAGAAACAACTTGGGCTGAGCTGCTTATAAGTATGCCTTACCATGCACATATACAGGCTGTTACAGTTGCAGGAACTAATACAGGCACAGTGACACTGCTAAAACGTTCCTGCATTATGCGGTTTACTGAAGAACTATTTCTTTCTAAAGCCAAGTCTGAGGCTGCACAGCAAATGACTAAGTTTCCAAGAAGAGATAATTACCTCACTGTCCTGCTTAGCACATTTGTCCATATAATCAAGGCAGATTCAGGCTTCGTCATTGGAGAGGACTGGCGACCAATCATTGACAGCCCACCGTCTTGTCAAAAAAATCCTGATCCCTAGCTTTTTTTTTTAATTAAACTTTCACTTGTACTTACTATTAAATCTATTTTAAAAAGAAAGTCGTGATTATTGCACAAAACGTTGTTTCATCTGAAAACAACAGCTTCCTATAGAACGCCAGTGACAAACAGTTATTTTTTTTTTTTTTTTTTTTACTGAATCATATTTTAATATTGAAAACGCATTCTTGATCCTAGCTTAGGTGGTTCAGGTCTTTTGGTTATACTGTGTATCTGGGCCAGAGGCTTACCTCTCGAACAACACATGGTGGTCCAACCTCTCCGGCGTGGACAGTCCTGTGGATTCCACTCTTGGCAGCTTCCTGTCGACATGAGGTGAAAGCGTCCATTAGATCAGCGAGGTGCCACAGCGGTGAAGCCACAGTCACCCACCTTAGTGCTTGTTGCTACATGGTTCTTGTGTCTACATTAGAACTGCCAGGGGGGGTGAGTGAGTACAGTATTTATATGATGTAGTTCCTTCGCTTTTAGTTGATACAGTTTGCAGTTATCTAAAATCACAAGTGATATAAAATAATATATACAAGCCCAACACAGACAGCCCTCTGTTTGAGCAACCTGCATTGTGTAACGGGCACTGCTGTTACGGATTGTGACCTCTCTGTGGTTAGATGAGGTTGAAAGCTCTGCAAGCAGTCTCTTTGATATGCTTGCAGTGTCCGTGGTTGCCAGTATCCTTTCTGATAAAACTGCTAATTCAGAAATGACACTTATGACATCTTGGGTGTGTTAATTAAATCCCCATTACTCCCATTTCAGTTTCTCATAAAGAAAACTGAGTACATCATGCTTGGTTATTTATGACAATTGTACGTCATGCATGTGTGTCAACTGACTTTCTGAGTCAAGGCCTTTACTGTGTTTAACTGTTACTCTGCTGCTCAATCTAGTAGTAATAATAGTATACTATTAACCCCAAATGAAGAGTTTAAAGTTACAGGCTCTTATGTTGTACAGCTTTACTAGCAGTTCCATATTGTGCAAGATACTGCTGATGCACCAATATATCACTTTAAACAGGGCACAGCGTTCAAATGTATGTAGGTCATTGATTTCCCCATCATGCTTCTAATGTCACAGCTCCAGCTAAACAATTGAATTGGCTTCCTTTAGTCGTTTGCATTATGCTAGCCCATAACAGAAATAACCCTTTACATCAGAGTGAGCCCATTCAATTATATATAAACTGTTTGTAGTCATACCATATGTACAAACAACAGATATGAAACCAACTGCTGCCACTTCCCTTATGCAGAGAACTTTAGTTTACAGTTATTTTACAACTCCTCAGCACATCAGATATCCAGTTCCCATCAAGGGTGGTATAGTACAAAGTGTGCACACACTCTGCCTTCTAATGATCTGGCAGTTTCATGAAGAATTCCACGTCAGCACAGATGTCCACCCTTTCTGTGGACTGTGGCTCTGATAAGGAAATATTGTTCACAAACACAATTAGCCTCTGAATGCACACTCTCACAATTTAATTTCCCTCTAGTCACATGGTTGGAAGTCATCTATTCATAGACCTAAACAGAAAACACTACACTGATTGTTGAAAGTTAAGAACTTTGTTTTTCTTTAGTCTGTGTGCAAAACAAGTCTAATCATACTTTGAGCAATGCACACAGGAATGTCAACAAACTGGAGTGTCAATAAAGTCTGCTTTGCATGAAGTACAGTGCAATTGTAGACAAGGGTTCAGCTGTATAAGGAACATTTTATTTGAATGATGAAATTAACTGATTTCCTCAAAAAAATCTGTTAAATCATGCAATAAAAAGTCATCAATGCCGATCTAGTCCTTAATGGACAGATTAGCCCAAGCAAGATGGGAAATATAAACAGCACAGTGTGATGAATCTGTTCTGTTATTATGGTCCTGGATTAAATTAAAATGATGGTGCTGCCATGAACTTTGATTTAATTCTGGCCTCATATCTTGTCAGCAGGATTAGTAATTTTGTTCATTTATTAAGGAGACAAGTGTTGCTAAACTGGTATTATTTAGGCTCCTAATAATTGCTGTAGAATTTGGAACATTCACTGTGTCCATTGTTTTTCTGCCATGTACTGTAATTGCCTCCAATAAAATGTGTGATATTGTGTAACAGTAAAAGCACACCCACACTGAATGATTCCTGCCGGTATATCTAATCAGTAACCCCAGGAATGTCTACAGGTGGATTCACTGTCAATAGCAGCAAAAGCTGCTGAGTCCTGAAAAGCATAAATGCATTAGGGCTTGTCATTCTCTTCAAGCTAAATGATATAGCAGCACTTCAACGTGAGCTATAACCCTTAACGTCTGTAAGCAAGTCCTTCTAGAAGCGGTATTCATTTGCTTCCTGAGAAGTGAAAGGGGGCATATCTACACCACTCAACCCTACTTTTATCTCAATCCATGCCTAAACTTGATTACTGAATGATGACGATACTTTAAAGAAGAGGGATCCAAAGACTGTTCTATCTTAGCACGTTCACTGATTTACTTGCCATTCTTCCTGTGTTCTACAGTGCCTTCCATTCTCCAGCTGTCAAACTGAGTTTACACTAGCTTACTGTAATCTTTAATAGGTCTTATTCGGTCTATATAGCAACAGAAAATGTTTATCTAAGGTGTCAAAAACAATGGTTACTGAAAAATGTAATCTTAAATAAAAAGGACAAGTCAAACTTATTTACTGGTCTACTTAGATTAAATAACAAGCACTGAGCCAAATACGAAAACCTGCCTTTCAAAAAACAATATACTGCATGAAAACAAAATTGTAAAACAATCAAGGTACTGTATGTTCCACTGTTTTCTCTTTCCCCGGTAAGCACTTTTTCTTCCTTTGGTAATGCATACATTAACTCTTACCTTTCTGTATTCAATATGTATTTAAAATCTACTTAATAGTCACTGTGGTTAAGATATGACTTTAGCTAGGTCTTTATCATCAGGAAACCAAAAAGACACATACTGTAGCACCCTTTTGGGTCTAAGTCCCAAGTTAAAGTGAAAGGTACTGTTAGATTTTGCCCAAGGAGTTTCGCTATGCCTGGGCAATATTGACAGCAGTGACCCAGCTAGAATCACCAGCCTCATACTGTACCTCATATGCCTGCCTGTGCCCTGGCAAGGCTTTGCAGTTCAAAGACTCGTCACCTGCGAGATCAATTGCCACCACTCCCTCATTGCGATACTTCTTACACAGTTCTACCACCTCCAGTGACCACTCTGCGCAAGACATTCACAAGAAATGTGGAGGTTAAGGTTACATTATGGTTAACAAGATAAAAAACTTAATAAGACAAAAAGTCTCCCTAAAAACACATTGTTAAAAAGATCAGATAAAATACTTTTCCTTCATGTTGTTTGACATTATCACTAGCTAACCCCTACCCCCCAACCCCTTCAATGGGAAACAACATTGTACCCAGAACTGTAAATCTTGAAAACTCTGGTAGATTCAATTTCATTTCATAATAGACAATTGCATATTATCCTGCAACACCCCTCATAAAGTATACTGCACACTACAAATAGTTTTTATAAGAACCTGCATGTCGTCACAACATCTTAGAAGAAAAATGCAGAGTTTTTGTATTACACAATACAGGCAATGGATATCAATCTGTTACATGGCACCACCTTTGTCTTTGGCTATTTCCAACAAACTATTAGACCAGCGGTCGATATGCTGTAATTAACAGGAGCCTACGACAATAAACTTGCGTGCACGCCCACAATCTGCAGATCAGCACACAGGTGGATAATACATTACTTGGCATGTGACGCATGCAGCAGAGAATGGACCTGGCTTTGATGTTGAACGCCTGCTCTCCTTCCCGCAGCCCTTGATTAACGAGATTAACCACCTCATCCGGTGTCAGGTCACCTCTGAGGACAAACACAAAGCACATTGACAAATTCAATCTTCCAGACGAAGCAAATCTACCCTGACACTTGCTATTTATACTTAGCTAAGGAAGTACTGTAGCAGAACAATGATTTAGGAGTCAAAGGATTGTTGGAGCTGTTTTTCAATCAGTGTAAAGTCCCTAATACAGTCTCTGTGTGGATTACAATGTAGAGGGCGGTTAGAACGTCAGTTGGCCATTTCGCAATACTGCACAAAGAAAAAGTATTCACCATAGAGAAGATAGGCAAGTTCAGACACCAAATGCACAAATTAAGCCATGGAGCATATTTTCAAGGTGTTTACCACAGTATTTAATGAAATCTTTAATTAAGTTCTCAAAAGCACACAAGCTGTGTGTGTCCTTAATGTGGGAAATTTCTCTTTAAAAAATAAATAGAAGCAAATAGAAGACTACAATTTTGCATCTTTTCCCCTATCCTGTAGGAGCATAAAAATAAAAATACAACATTGAACAACACATACACATTGTGATATTGCCCATCCCTGTCACTCTCCATGGCTAGTAAATAGATCTTATTGCATTTGCAATGCACTTAATATTTTATTATGTGAATATGTGATTGTCTCATGAGGGATGCTAATATACAGTAAACAACTGAGATTGGTGCAGATAAATATGTACTGTATAGAAGGCAGCTTGGCTATTGTAGCGTTGTCTACCTGGGCTTCTTGTGTTTAGATAATGGCAAGTTCCATATGGTACACTTCACTTACTCTTTTTGGTTCCAGGGTAGAGGATCCACGTTGCAGTTTGCTAGCAAGTGGGGACTGTATCTAACTTCAACATATATCACGCCTTCTTTGGCTTTTGTTTCCACAAGTTCATAGGCTATTCTTTTTATAGCTTCTCTGTCACCCCTGCAACAAAATAGAGTACTTCATTCACTGGAACATGGCATGGAATTTAGGACTTAGCTGTATCAAAAACTGGAAACGTATGCAGTGCATAGATGGACACAAACAACCTACACACTGTGGAATGTCATTGTAAGAGCACGATGTCTGTACGGTTAATCACAGAGAAAGTATGACAGAGCCAGGTGGAGCACAGTCCATTCATATTACAAACATGCTAAAACATGTTTTACATACACATACATAAAGCAGATGTTATTGAATTGGACAGCATCAATGAACAAAACACACGCATCAGCAGAGAAACTTGCAAACCTGTTTTTGTCAACAAGTCTACCCCTTCTATCAGCTTCCTGTTTTCAGCATGCGTTATGTGTATCTGATTCTGAAAATGATCTATGCTATCACTTAATACGTTGTGTGGAGGGTCTCTAACTGTATAAGATATGTCAACAGATGCAGTCTGGACTGTTCAAACTGTGCACAGTGATGTTTCTTATACAATACACACACATGAAGGTCATGAAATGGTTTAGTCCAGAATTAACTGCCACAGTGCTTAAGTAATGTGTGTCAGCCTACAGGTGCTGTGTCGTGGTGAAACTATTTATAAATACAAAAGTACAGCAGGATAATATGCACTGGAATTTTGGGAAGTACTTCCCTGTGATTTATAATTATGTATCACAAATTGTCCACAAGAAGATTCCATTCCAAGTACAAGCCATCAACATGCAAAAAAAGCAGACTGAGAAAGTAAACATTTATTATTGTCTTTTTCCTAAAGGGTTATTTATTTTTGGATAAAATATAAGCATCAGAAACATAAAACAAAGGCAAGCCATTTTTAATAGTCAGGATTCCAAACAAATCGCTGTTTCTAACTGACTAAACAGGTTCAGATAAGCAATAGCACAATATTCAACACAGAGAGTTTGCTTCATGTGAGTGTCTACTGCTTGTAACCAAACTCTGTTGTCTTGTAGGCTTATCAGAACCCCTATTTAGACAGGTCCATGCCTTCTAGGAATTGGACTGTGAGAGATTTCAGTTTATTAAAGGCATTATCCATGATCAAACAGATTGCAAACAGCTGTCATTTGCTCAGTGAGTCCAGTACAGTGAAGCTTGTAGCAGTTCTTCTTTTTTCTTATTTGTAATACAAAGATATCCGCCTCAGCAACTTTTATCACTTGGCAGTTTGTTGTTTTCCTGTCTCGTTTCTATGTGACTTAGCTTTAGGCAGCTACAGTAACCTTATTACTTCTACTTTAATTTAACCTTTAAGAACACAAACTGTACAACGTGGGAGATGGTTGAATACTGACAGTTTTTTCTTTAAAATTCAGAACAGCAGAATGTGACTGCAGGTCATTAGAGGTCATTACCCCTTGTGATTCCATTTAACGTCACGCTAAAGTGCCATTGATTTCATCCGCAGATTGAAAATAGGTTGAGTGTTAGCACAACCATGTTGGAATTTCAGACTTGCTTCACAGATGGATAACGTCTTGCCAGGAAGTTCAATGATTGCCCCGTCATTGGTTTCAATCTCAAAGTTCTTTCTGGACAGATCCCATCTTTCACGTTATGCACTGGGAAGTCATCCTCGAACACATTTCTTTTTAGAGCACCGTTCGATGTGAAAACATGTCATGATCCATTACTGTTTTGCTGTTAATCCTTTCATTTTAAAGACTTTGTTTTCTCTTTGACTAGTCTTGTAAAACCACCAGGGCTGATTTTAAATCAAACTATCCCACACCACAAGGATCCAAAGCTGGATTGTGTTGGAGAGTTATACAATCTGATGCTATACCAGGATTGCATCTGAAGAATAATGGTCGCTACATGTACTAGTCAAATAAAAACAAACAGAAATGTAATATTCCAAAAAAGTCCTTGCCTCTACCTTATATTGCTTTACAGTGTAAACATATTGTGAATATCAGCTGACCCTTGCAGGAAGTAGGTTGAATGCTTTCATATTGTGGTCTGTACTAATGGCACGCACATTACATTAGTCGAAGACTAGCCAGTAACCTCTCACTAATGGAACTGGCAGCTGTGTGGCTTACACTTGTGTTAATTAACTTGTTTTAATTTCAGAGACTGTACTGTTCAAGGCAATTGTTCAGTTTTATGCAAAAATGTTTGAACAAGTTTGCGTAAATGTTTATACATCTCCATTTCAAACTACACCAGGTCAAGCCAACTTTACAATATGGTAAATTCCGCTCTAGAATATTATTCCTTGTTTATGAAAATGTATTCTGTGCACACCCCAGTTTGCTTGCAGCCTCCAAGTTTCAGCTGCGGCAGGTTATATGATACACACTGTACTCACGCCTTGTATTAATTCTGGAAATAAAACACACGTTTAAAAAGTGCATTTATATACACATAACATTTCAGGAAACACCTGTGTAGGATATACCCACTGTAAGCCTTTTGGTTTTTTTGCAAAAAAACTCTTTATTTCTCTTTATGTCTAATGGATGTCTCTTGACCCTTTTGATTTAGTATCCCATTCCAGGGTCTTAATGGGTTTGAAAAGACTACAAGGGCAATCCATAGCAAGTGCTACCACACTGCAAATACATCGATGTTGTGTTTAAATGTAAGCACAAACATTCTAAAGCTCTGTCCTTTGAAGGCTGCTTACATCTTATCTATCTTTTTGTTACTAGTGAGTTTTACTTGTCATCAGTATGTCTCACTTAAATATGGGAAAGTCAGTGTACAGTCAGTACAATATTTGTTTTTATTGACCAAAAGTTCATTACAGATACTGCAATTTTAATAATAAGCTGAGCTTTACCCCACTGGGGAAGGATGGTTGTTTGTATTTTGGACTAAAACTAGTTCTATTGAACAACACTGGAGTGAGTTTCCGTGTGTGCTCTCGGCCACAAACCACATCTTCTCAAGCCATTCCCCCAAACTTGTGCGCCTCACCACTTCACGTGTTAATAACCAAACATGGAAACTTCCCTGTGGCATGGAAACTCAGCTGTTTTGACTTTAATACCAGATTTGTTCCTTTTTATTCTGTATATTTAAACAGTGTCAGTATTTAGATTCACCACTGCTGAGATTAATAGATGCTATTGTCTTCTGTAAGGTACCTAATGACGTTGATAAGGTACTCATTAGACAGCCTCTAATGGAAAACACCAGTGATATTAATATTGAGTAAAAGAAATACAGTACTTGGATCCACCAGTAACAAAGCACAATGTAGGGAAGGAAATAATGGTTCATTATTGCAAAACAACTGCTAGTGTTAGGGCCTTTGTCTGTGGTTTGTCTCTCACTGTTACACCCAAATATATTGGGGAACCTGCTAACTGTGATGCTGATGTGCTGTTCAAAAACAACATCAAACCAATGCCATGTCACTTCTGCTTACTGGAATGAAATCTCTAATGAGTAAAGAAGCTCAATAATGTTACTGTGCATTTACTTAAAAAAAAATAAAATAAGAACAATTGGACTAAGTGTTTTTTTTTTTTTTTTTACCAAACCACAAAATCTAGTTTCATGCCACCATCCACACACACGTATGCTGTCCATTATATTTGAAATGCTAATCTGTAGTTTGGGCTCCTTTTTGTTGAGTAAAATAACACTTCCCACTCACTTCCCATGGGAACATCACAATATTTAAAGGCGGCTGTGCAGAAAAAGCAACATTTAAATGTCAACCTCAATATAAATACTGCGGCTGTTTATGAATTGTCAAAGTTTGAGATTTTTCAGATTAACCGAAACAATCACATGACTTTGGTGCAGTACTGTACTAGAGGTTAAATGCTTATAGAAAGCAAGTAAGAAGTTACATTTGTTTTTGTTTTTTTCCCTTTCAAATTTTTTTTCCATTTGCACTTTGAGATCTTGATAAATGAGATGACTGACATTGCACTTTGCCCTACTTCCAATATAAAAATGTAAAAAGCGTCATTATTAATTAACTATACATAATTGCATTTCAACACGTTTAACATTATGAAAAAAATGTGCTGAGGTATATTACAAGTGTCTTCGTAAACAAAGCAGTAATGCTCTGTAGTTACAGCATTGTTTTACTGGAAAGCCCACACTCACGCGATTACAGGCATGTAGTGGGCAAACTTGCCAAGGAACTCTGTCAGGCTGGCAGCCTTCTCACACACGACTAACTGCAGCAGATCTTCCACCATGTCCACTGGCAGCTTCATCTCTCGCTTCCTGCAAATAAAATGTCCCCAAATCACTTCCAACTCGCACATCGCATAAGCCGTACCAAATTCTCTCACTCTGAACCCAGTTTCAGAGTCACTTTGTTAAAATTTGTAAAATAGTCATAGTCTACTGTTGTGAGTGGAGTTCCATTTCCTATACTACTAGAGCACTCTGCAGTGTTGAGAGTGGAGTTCTCTTTCCTATACTGCTAGAGCGCTCTGCAGTGTTGAGAGTGGAGTTCTCTTTCCTATACTGCTAGAGCGCTCTGCAGTGTTGAGAGTGGAGTTCTCTTTCCTATACTGCTAGAGCGCTCTGCAGTGTTGAGAGTGGAGTTCTCTTTCCTATACTACTAGAGCGCTCTGCAGTGTTGAGAGTGGAGTTCTCTTTCCTATACTACTAGAGCACTCTGCAGTGTTGAGAGTGGAGTTCTCTTTCCTATACTACCAGAGTGGTCTGTAGATGTGAATTAAGTTACATTTGATATACTGCTAGAGCAGACTGTAGTTCTGAGTGGAGTTACCTTTCCTACAATACTAGTGTTAAAACAGTTTATTACAGTATGTTGGTGTGGGGTGCATAATTATGAACCCCCTCTGACATATAATAAATGTACAGATCCAGCAATAGACACTTGAACTTTTTACCATTTTCACCCAATACTAAAGCACATTAGAATGAACTTACTTAGCAAAGTGCATGATGGTCTCTGGTCTAACAGCCCCATCGAGATGTATGTGCAGTTCTACCTACAGGAAAAAGAAATGAACACAATTAATTCTCCTACGATAAACATGCTAAACTGTTTTTGTATACGTATCAGACATTTAATGCGAAATACTTTTCTGATTGAGAATGAATACGGCATTCACAACTAGGTATCTCCCCAAACTGAAGATTCGATCCTAGCTGACAAAAAAAACTGTCTGTTTGTTAAAGAGCAAGAGATAAGAGTCAGGAGTTCAAAAACACACAGCAATGGCGGTTTCAATTTTCCACACCGCTTTTCAAACTGATTCCTTTCTTTAGGTCCACTTTGGATCCGTCTTTAACTGCTGTCACACAGAAGTCTGCAGAGTGGAACTGCAAGTGCATTCAGCCTCCTGTAATGTGGAGACCAGTGGACTACATTTAATACCTTAAATAGACTAAGCACTGTAAAAATAAATGAATAAATAATTTAAAAAAATTATAATTAAAAATAACAATTCACTAAGTAGCCTTAATAATTAAGCACTTTGACAAACCAGCTAACACGATGGAACATATCAGAAGTGTATCTTAATTATTCTTTTGGAACTACTCAATTCATGTCATTAATATCAACCACACGTTTACATCTGTTCAACAAACATTAATGTTTTTGCTCATTTGCTTTAATTAATGTATTTCTAATTAATATTATGCTATTTCTGTCTTTAAAAGTACTTACATCACGGTGGCACCGGATATATATTATTATATATAGTATATATATATATATATCGTATATATTCTATATATATATATAAAAACATTTTATTAGGGCAAATTGAGGGTTAACACACAATTTTGGTAACAGTTGGTGCCTCCCTCCAAAATATAATCCTCATGAGAGTTTTCTGAGAATGTTTTCACTTGAACAGAGTTAATTCTGAGGGTATTCAATTCCATGAAACAAAAACATAAAGTCAGCAATTATGAAGGGCGTGTTTGTCTTGAATCTACGCTTTGAGAAGTTTCACACCAAGAACAAACCTATCAGAAACTAGAGCATTAGGCTTTAAGGTAGACTGACAATATCGTCAGGAGTCGTAGTTACAAGACTGTGCTACTTGTGCTTTGGTATTACTTTTTGCAAGGTCCTTGACTCTATTAAAAAATAAAAAAAAATTAAAGTGTGTATGTAATTGACCTTTTATGATGTGGGTTCATCCAAACTTTATATTGGCTAACATTCACTGATCACAATACAAGGAGCTTCAAGTCTCTCCCAATTAGTATTAGGCTAATTTACCAGGTTCACCTGGTATACACTGGGAGACACAACATTCCTGATGGCATTCTTGCTGGATTACATGAGCTAGTATGTCTGCACAGTCTTTAGCTTTATTTGAAGAGCATGTCAGGGAAAATTTCATCAAAACATGTGTTATACCATACTTATCACAAGTGCTTGTAATTTGTATTTTTTGTCCAAGTCTGTGGTACGCTGTATCCACAGTAACATGGCAGGGTCCTATTCAAAACAAACATTGTGTGAAGGCAGAAAGGTCAGTAAGTTAAGACAATATTTTAATTGTTCCTGCTTGTGATTTAATCATAACCTAAGCGAAAGGCACTCATAAGAAATTGCTTGGACATACAGTACAGTATCTACATTTTGAAGCAAATGTTTGACCTTATTCTGAAAGTAATAAAACAAAATGTACTTGCCCCTATATGTAGATTATCTGTTTCTTGGTGCTTGTATAATACTGATATTGTTTTGAGAAAACTTTGCTCTTGTTTAAAACTCAAACCATCTTTATCTGCTTCCACATGTTCAACGATTTCACAACATCTGATAACATTTACTTGACTGAGTGCTCAAGAATGTACAGAATGTTCTGAAGCTAGCACTCCAGACGGTGAATTTAATACTCAGTATTATTTACTGTCAGACCTACAAGGATCATCCACAAAATACTGCTTTATTAATGGAATTTGATTTTGTTTCATCCTGTGTTCCATTGCAACACAACAATGAATCCCTAGAGATCTGTGTTTGGCACACAGAAAGCAAAATGAGTTTACCATCCCAGTGACCCTCCACTTCTTACATATTTGTTAAGCAGGTAAATTCTCTGCGGAAAACTTAATTTGCACGTACATTTAGAAGACAGCTGAACTCTTGTTTTAGTGTATTTATTTGTACACACACATTTAGAGTGACAATGTGCCTATAGACTACTGCTAAACCTACAATTTGAAAATTTTATGGCCTCATACTATATTTCACAACACGCAGGTGTTACTTGAGCCGGGGAACATAAATTATTAATATTCTGTCTGGTCTATATTTAACGTGTTTCTTACTTGGAACTACGTAAACATCACTAAACAGTATTGGGGGTTATTCAAGTACAAGTAGATCTAATTCAGGTGTTTCCTCAATTTGTGGTTGAAAATACACAAAGTCATTTTTACAGAACATGTCAAAACAGGTAGATTGTTGTTGGTGCATTTTTTAGCCCTAATAGATGTTCTGAAATTGAGATTGAGAAAAAAGTGTGCGGACAGGAGTTGAGTTCATGGAAAAGCAAACCTTTGTGCCTGATGGGGAAGAGCCTGAAAATGCCTTTTGATCTGTTTTCCACTGAGGAATGACTTAGACAAATCTTTCTGAAGCATCTTTCAAATGAGTCACTGGTGCACTTGAGCTGAAATGAGCCTACTGTATGGGGTTGCTGTGTAGTGCCAAGGAAATTGTGGATGACGACTGTACATATTTTGTTTTCTCCCCACAGATGTAACGTGTCTGTTCAATCTTCTTAAAAATGGACGAATGTGTACACGTTTACAATATTAAAAGTATATTTGAAGAAATTAATATTAAACCATATATAACAGATGTGTCAACAATAACAGTTTTGAAAGTTTGTGTGGCTGAATGGTGAGTCTGCAGTGTGTAAAAAAAGCGCCAGCTGACAGCACAGGCTTCGAGGACAGCCTGTGCTGGTCTTCGCCCCTCCCGAGACAGCGCAGGTCTGGTAGCGGTCAGCTGAGCTAAACAAAATAATCACTAAATTACTAAATTAAATTAAAATCACTACTAAATTGGGGAGAAAATAACAAAAAAACTATTTGCGACTACTACATTTTTTTTTTTCTTTTTAGCAATATGCCCCTCTATTAATATAAAGCATAACATATTATTGTAAAATAAAATACAGTGCATGGGGTGATACCATCGTATTGTTCTCCACTGTTCATTGCGCTGCTAGGAGCTGCAACATATCTATTCTAACAGTGTGTACACTCACTATGAAACGGTACTTCAGTGCGGATTTTTTGAGCTGGACTAATTAGAACAGTTTCGACTACTGTTGTCGAGATTGGTTATGTAGAGTGAACAGGGCAGTGTGTCAGAGCACAGCTGTATAAAGATGTACATCTGATTCCGTTGTAAACGGCCTAATTATAGTTGCCTTTTTCCAATAAAAAAATTAAAATGAAAAAAAAATGACTCGTGTTAAATTTGTTTTTAAGTTGTACAGTCGTATTTTGAATAGGCCTATCCTGAGAAACAGGGTATTGTAGTTCCTGAGGCAATATTAACCAAATGAAAACAGACTCTGCTTAATTGAACAATAATACATATAACTGCTGACATTCTAATTTGAATAGCGAATAAATAAAACGACTAACTTTTTTTTTTCTTATTGCTATCCCAATTAAACGAAATCAGTTGTAAATTAAAGGTGTTTCAAAATAGAGTACGCTTATGATTTTGCTACAGCGGTGGTCATATTTATTATGGATATCAAACTTTACCTAACAAAGGTATCCAACACTTTCTTTGTTATACCAAATACATTATTCACAGCAGTTTCACATTCATTCTTTGCAGTAGCAACATTCTTTGTTTTGCTATTGTTCTGTTTACACGTTTCTTACCTTCGGCTTGTCAAACACATGTAGACATTTGTTGGAGCATTGCTTAGCCATAATGGATGCTCTGAAAGTGTCGCTTTAATTTGCTGACTTCGCAGTTTGCAGGACAAACGTTTCTTCTTCTTCCTGTCACAGCCCGTGCCTAGTACAAGACTAAGCTCAGTTCGAACATTGCTCTTATGCACTGCAAGAATGACACGCCTGGATCCTCCCACTGAAAATACTATAATACCAGAAAGACACAAGACACAATATGAGCGGTAACACACGCTACCACGAGTAATTTCGCCGAGTTAGCAACAACGAGAGGTGATGGAAACAAAAGCTGATTAAGAGCACATCTAAATCATTTAAGCCATATACCCGTCTACATGTCAAGTTTTTTTTTTTTTAATTTTATTTATTTATTTATTTTTTTTAGCATACTGTAAACTATTAATACTTGAAAAAAACTGTACAATTGACAATGGCGTTCGCTAATACATGATGTCATCGCGCCTTAATCTGAATAGAATACTGTTTTATCACAACTACATCATAGCAAGAATGCTGTGGGGGCACTAGACTAATGTTGGACCACTACATCTGTGCATAAAACCCCTTAATTTTGTATGTTGCAAACACATGGGCAACTCTTACTGCTAGCAACAGTCTATAAAGAGGTCAATGTAAAGCACCTGACATACAGGAAAAAAAAATCACAAATCTGCATATCCTCCCACTGTAGTAACATGGCCATAAACATTAACATTAACTATCACTTATCAAAGTAGGCGTCTGTGAAACAAAATATTATATATTAACGTGTTGATAATTCACAGAAAAAAATGCATTTTTTGCCAAATAAAACAATTAAACCCTGGCATCATTTTCTCAACCACCTGTTTGAGCAAGCAGACAAAGGTTTGAAAGAACTCAGCAAGAACAGTGGTTGTTTTCTACTGCTGTTCTGCAGCTGGTCAAGTACGACAGGATCTGTAAGAAGTTGTATTTAAAAGTGTCCATACTGGGAAAACTCTTCATTTAAACTGTAATAATATCTGCAGGAATATATATATGTACTGACGTATATTCCTACTCAAACGACGTGTCTTAAAAATGGCGTTTGTGCTGACTTAAAAAAAAAAATCGATTAACAGCCAGATTGACTTAATAAGCCTTTCTTTTTACTGCACACTTAAAATATTTGAACTCAGAGTTTGTGTTGTAAGAGTCATATTTCTAACACTAAAACAGTTAGGAGAAAAACACACAAGTAAATACTGCATTCTTGTTCCCGAGTCTTCCAATTAATGCTAAAATGTGCGCGTGTATTTTACTTTCACTTTCATTAACAACAATGAAACATGCAATCATAACATGCAAACCCTTATGCTACTTTTTCTCACTGTTTAAATCTGAATCGATCAGTATTTTCTTCTCAAAATGATATCAATTATTTTAATTACAGAACTGTAAGATATACAGAAAAAAGAAAAATAAATAATAATAATAATAATACCTGATTAAATAAACTCTAGTGTGTATCCACTTTTTGTCATGCAGATCTGTACTGCCGATTCAACCTGGCCACATCCACCTAAGAACTGTTATATTCCCATCTGTTTTCCATTCCTATAGACATAGCAAGTGAGTTATCATTTCAATTACCACCGTTTAAGAACCCCCCCCCCCCCCAAAAAAAAAAAAAAAAAAAAAAACAACATAAAACCGTTAATACACAACAGCGCCACGTCACTACACTGTGGACATTAAAAAAATTGTCAGATTTATTTTTTCAGAGCAAAAGGGGGCCAAACTATATACTCGCCCCTCCCTGTCGGAAAAGTGCACGGGCCATGCCCCCCACTGGTGGAGGCGCGCATATATCTGTTGCAGTCAACTCGGCAAAAGTACCGCAACACAACTTATAAAATAATAACAAAATAATAATAATAATAATAATAAATAATAATAATAATAATAATAATAATAATAATAATAATAAGTGAATGAATGAATAAATGAAACAGGTGGTTAATAAGCAAATGTAGTTAGTTTGGAGCTACGTTATCTTTAAATACCCCTTAAAATAAATACGATTAAAAAGACAATATGAAACAGTTCATAAAAGAAATTGATTATCGCATCGAGAATTGACTAAATAAAAATGATAATTCCTAATATGGGGAATATGAGCATTACTTGCCATATTACCATATTTACCACACATAATCCTTTTTAAAATGCCTCAAGGTAACTTCTCTCACAAATATGTCAAACTATGTATAATAAATTGACACCTACATTAAAGCCACGCTTTAAAATAGTGTGTATACACTATTTGGTGTATTTCACTGTACTGTGGTAGTACATTTCCATGTGATGTGTTTGATGTATGCTAGCTAGCCTATGTTTTGCTTATTTAGAAAAATTATTCCCGCCGCCCCCACCCCCACCCCCACCCCAACACCCCCACCCCAAGATTAATTGTGTGTTAATAAGATCAAATAAATTACATTCTAATTATAATTCCTGTAATTACATTGGTTTTAGATTTCCTTTTAGTATTAAATTACTATTGTTTTCATAGTGCATTCTGCCTAAAGAGCTCCGTATATGAAAGACCAGTTATCTACATTCCTCTTGATGCTTGGAATCACCTGGGATATAATTGTCTGTTTCAGGCATCACATCCTGGTGAAACACACCAGTCAAACAACCCTCTGAGCCCTGCAGAGAGCTCTCAAAGCATGCTTTCTCTCTAAGTACAACTGATACACTACAGTGTAAGCACTAGCCTTGCCTCAGTGGCTGAACACTGTTTGTATTCTTGATCCCTTATTCAAATGAATGTCGCCCGAACCTTTCTAAAAGTGGTTGGGCCAAAGTGGGGGTTGGGGTGGGGGGTTAGTGAAGTATTTATATGGTTAAATCAATTAAACTTAACAACTACGTCAAATATTGAAGCAGGTTATATATTTATAGTCTGCTGATTATTTACAGTTTGCAACAACAATACTACTACACTACTACGATGACTACGACCAATAATGAGATTGTTATCTGAATGTTGGGTAGTCAGTGGTATCCCACAAACATCGTTTAATTTACTTCAAAATGAATTCAGTGTTTGTTTTGTAAAACAAACAAAAACAAAACTAAATTACCGTGTACAGCATCTACATTGATAAAAAATATTAAACAGCTGTCTACAAATTGTAAAGTATTTTTGGTTTAGCTTTATAGCCTATGGAGCTAGTTATTTTTATTTTTTATGTTTTTCATTTTTTAAAGTTCTACAGTTATTTACTGCTTCGGACACAAATGGCATGAAACGACAACAAATGTTTATTTGCGCTCATTATTTCCCGTGTGGTTTCTTAAAAGCTTCAATGTTCCTCTGTAGATGCCGGCGGCACAGCTAGTGAAACTTTAACAGTATTGTCTATCAACACAGTTCTGGTGTCGTCTTAATTTGTGCATTTATTTGTCTTATCTTATCAAGTTTGTCATTCCTGAAGGTCAGGGTGCAGAAAATGTCAAAATACGCTCAGTTAAGCAAAGAAAAAAGACTGTAATTACTTTAAGAAATGAAGGTCAATCTTTAAGCCAAATCGCAAGAACTTTGTAAGTGTCTGTAACTGCTGTGGTCAAGACCATCAAATGATCTGAAGAAACTGGCACTCATGAGGACCAAACAAGGTCAGGCAGGCCAAGGGTGACCTCAGAATCAGAGAACAAGTTAATTTGAGTCACAAGTCTGCGAAACCGGCGATTAACTGCCCCTGAAATACAAGCTCAGCTAAATGCTACTAGAAGTGCAGATGTTTCAACATCAACTGTTCAGAGGAGATTGTGTGAAGCTGGCCTAACTGGAAGAATTGCTGCAAAGAAACCATTGTTAAGAGTCCAGAATAAGAGGAAGAGACTTGCCTGGGCCAAAAAACACAGAAACTGGACTTTTGAGGAGTGGAATTCAGTCTTATGGACTGATGAGTCAAAATTTGAAATATTTGGGTCCACCCGCCGAGTATTTGTAAGACGCAGAGAGGGTGAGTGCATGAGTTCTGCATGTGTGGTTACCACTGTCAAGCATGGAGGAGGTAGTGTCATGGTCTGGGGTTGCTTTGCTGGTGACTGAGTTGGTGATCTTTACCAAGTCCATGGCAAGCTCAACCAGCATGGCTATCATAGCATACTTCAGAGGCATGCCAGGATTACAGCTAGTTGGACAGTTTTCTTCATTCTTCAGTAAGATAATGACTCGAAACATGCCTCAAAGTTGTACAAGAATTATCTGGCGAAGAAGGAAAGTGAAGGGCAACTCAATCTAATGACCTGGCCTGCCCAGTCTCCAGACCTCAATCCCATAGAACTTGTATGGGACGAACTGGACAGAAGAGTCAAAGCAAAGCTACCCACAAGTGTCCTACATCTCTGGAAATTGCTGCAGAAGAGCTGGGAAGACATGTCGGGTGATTTTCTGCTGAAACTTTTTAACAGAATGCCTTGTGTTTGTAAGGCTGTTATTAAGGCAAAGGGTGGCTATTTTGAGGAATCCAAGATTTAGAGACAATTTTCAATTTTCTTGATTATTGCTTTGATACTCCTTATGTTTTGTTTTGTATATTGTAACATGTGTTTTCATTTTAAATTAGTTACAGAAACATATACAAGGTAAAACATTGTCAATTATGAAAAAAAAAAACTAGTTTCCAGCAAGTGTACTGAAACTTTTGACTGGTATTGTGTGTATATATATATGCCTGGGCAGTGGTCCGTTGGCCACCCATCTCTGGCACCTATGCATGCAAGTATCTGTTAGTGATACAATATGTATTGTTTTATAATGGTCCAGATGCGCAGAAGCTGTTCTGAATAGTTTGAAACAGTATGTGTGCTCATCATAAATACCATATTTCATCAATTTAAAAATACCTCAAGATATTTATTATTACGAATACATGTTGTTTATTCTTGAAAACCATCAAAAAAAGGTATATGCTTTACTGTTGTGTTTAATAAGTTTCTAGAGCCATCAATGCTAATTCAGGGTCATGGTCTAGGTTCTGCACTGTTCTGAAAATATACAGTGCAGCAATGCAGTAGATAAGATAAGCACACTGGAGACATCAAGCAAACGTGATGTTCAGTTGTAGCTGGGACACACCCAATGGCTATTTCACAATTCAAAGGACGAGAAATGTAACTAATTCTGAACAAATTTTGAATAACAAATCTCATGTGTTAATTGCAGCAATCACTGACCAAGGTGACCATCATAGTGTATGTACCATGGCCACTGTTTAAAAATGCAATCAGTAGTGTTTGCTGCCAAGAAAACGCAAGTTTCCAAAGACTTCCAATGATAAGATTCAGTAATACATAACAAAGAGTTATATAAGATAGTTCAATCACAGTTGATAAAAGGCTTTGTCACAATGAGTCCTAAAAAATGATTAATCATTGTGTGCGTAAGAGACACAATTAAGACTGTTCTTTCTTTACGACTGCCTCAGTAATCAGCTTCTTTCTGTGTATCACTAAAGCATATGGGAACACTTTTTCATGGGGCACTTTCTCATTTACTGTTGTCAAGTCGCTCGCTAACATGTTAACACATGGTTTGTAATCTATAGTGACCTGTATATAAAGATATAAAGTGCAGTAATTAAAAGTGTCTTTAAACACGATTTTTCCGACTTGATCGACCAAAAATAAACACAGTTCTATATATTCACTAACATAAAATGAACAGCATCTGTTAAACTAACTGGGGAATCACCCTGCTACTGCAGTACTGTACATATGTAGAAAAGTACCACCTAATGCAATATTGGTTCAGTGGAGTACCTACTTTAGTAACTACTACACAAGAATACTACTACAGTATAGAATTACACTGCATAATAGAACAGCACAGTATTTAAAAAAGTACACAAGCTGTTTTTCAAGAGAAATTTACGATTAATGGCTCAGTGGACAAGTCAGATAAGGCCAATAGGTGGCAGTAGTTCGTTTGTTTACAGTGCCGTGCTGAGCTGTGAATAATGTAGTCACTTTTTTTTTTTTTAAATAATCTTTTAATACACATTTGTTTACATTAGAATGAGTAAATTAATATGAAAAGTAGGTTATTTCTAATATTTCTAACTAAAGTGTAATACAACTGTGACCTCTTGTGTGGGTTTAAGTAATTGTGAACACACGCACTTAAGTGAAGACACAAGCAACTGACAATGTTGTTCGTTTTCTAATGATTTTTCATTGTAACAACACAACTGTGCAATTACCGTATTACTACATCGTGATTACAGTTGGGTGTATCTCAGATAAGGAAATGCATGCTTAAGTGTCAGGCCAGGAGGATGGGCTAGGCAAATTAGACAGCCGCCTTGGGAGTCAAATTTAGATGGGGCGACAAAATAAATAAATAAATAAATAAGTGAAAGCATAGAATCTGCATTACGTGCCAGCACTCAGCACTCAAAACTCTAACGCCTATAGTGTAATACTACATCGACGGTTTTAAGGTTAGCTGTGATATTATATTTGAAGTAACACATTTGATTATTTTATGCATTTCTGTTTCTTGATCTGACGGTACAGGAAGATAGATTGCCTACTTCCTACTTTGAAGCAGTCAATCCTGCATGTGTTCCTACAAAGCGAGGATATCAGCCTGATTTAGGCAAATGTTACGGTTGACGTGCTAAAAAGCATGAGACAGGATGCCAACACCACTTTTCCTTAACTCTTATGTTGAGGTGAAATGTCTAGCAAATTGTGCATTCATTAAAGAATTAATGCCATGGATTTGTGGAAGACAAACCCATGGGAGCAATGTTTGTGCTTTAAATCCACTAGATTACTACAAGAAAAATAACTATTCCTTTCTTGGATCATGTCATTTCAGAACTGACAGGGCAACTCATTGAATGCTGTCCACACTGGCTTGCTCAGAACTTCATACCAACTAAATTGCATGGTGTTTAAACTGAGAGCTTAGTGCTGGATGTGTATGATGCATACAAGACTGGCTTCTCCACCCAGTCCAACCTGGAAAATGTTAAAGCAGAGCTGCTGAGATTGAAGGCAAAGTGGATAGCTGTCCCAGAGAAAAACAAGCTGAACAGCATTCTCTCAACACTGTAGTTTGAAAGTCGCTTTCTACTCATATCCACACATCTATTTGTGTTTTGGCCACAATGCTTCGAAGCGTTGCTACGGCTGAAAGGTAATTTAGTGCACTACGAAGATTGAAGACTTGGCTGAGGAATCGCAGGGCACTTATGCACTTGTATGAAGATATTCCAGCTGATGTGAAGCAAGTGCTAAAGGATTTTGATCCAGGTGGTGATAGTTGGATTACATCATTACTTATGTACCAATGATGTTAACACTTGTAAAACACTTTGCTTAGATGTTTTCAATAAAGTAAGTCTAACTAGTTGTGTAATTGTTGTGTACAGGATAGTGTACTTGTATTTTTTATGGTTTCTACTGTATTTCATATATGCTGATAGAGTATAGATCACAGGCAAACAGCTTTTACTTTGTGTGTGTGTGTGTGTGTGTGTGTGAGTGGAGGGGGGACATCTTAGCAACTTTGTATGCAAAGTTGAAATTCCTGTTTACGTGCCTGAAGGTACCAAAATGTGACCCATATAAAGTCAAAAAATTGTACGCTGTCAAAAAGTGGTACATTTGTATTTCAAGTCTTTTAATGCATGTGCCGGTTCATGCACCAGTTTTTTTTTTTTTTTTTTTTTTTTTTTTTTTCAATATATACACTGACAGCGGCATAGCCTACAGTACAATGTGAAGCAATAAAGTATTGAATAGGCTACTGATGTATGATGGCTTTAAATATATACATTTCACAACTTTTAGTTGTGTTCATAAGTTGCTACAGATCTTAACATTGCGTTAAAAAATATGCAGATTTAAGCCTATGGAATCTACATTATTTCCAAATGTGTACATGTGATTGTGTTCCTTCATTTAAACAGATGGATAGAATATATAATAATTGTATTAAAGGAGGTGTATATGCATGCTGCCTGTGTGTACGGTATACCAAGGGCTCAACATTGGATATATTATGTTGGCTATAGCTAGATAATTTGTAGATAAAATAGTGTTTGTAGTACATCCATTCACTCTTGTCAGAATGTGAGTGGTGTGGTTATTTATCAAAACAGACCCCTCCAACAACAATGGTAGCAGGGGTTTAAACGGTGTTTAACAGTCCCAAAATAAACAGAGATGGAGGAAAGCCTACCACCAACCTTACTTTGAGTCCTTCCTGGTCAGGAGGTAGATTTGCAGCTCAGATTCCTTCTCTCCCTGTCACAACTCTATATAGGAATGTTATCATGAAAATGGAAGCAAAGTTAATATGTACAGTTGACCCTGGCACAAATGGTATAAGTGTCATTTAGTGTGATAAATTGATTCATTTTTCATCAGGGAAGTCTACCGGGCATATTTCATGACTCCCCTAGTGGGATTATATCATAAACCTGACTGACGCAAGTAATCGAAATTTGACATTAAATCAAATTACCCTCCTTCTTGACGTTTTCAGGATCCTTCACTTTATGAAAAGGCAGTTGAACTTCACTGCAGTCCAAAATCCCAAAACACTAGAAAATACCTCTACAATATATTGCATTACACACATTCATAATATACACCATACAGGCCAAAGACACTACCAACCAGTTGCTGATTATTTTAATTGTTGAAGAGTATAGTGCCAATATTGAGCAATGAAATGCGTAACAAAAAAGAAAAAATATACAGCAGTACAGTATACTGCAGTTTGCACAACTACAATGTACTGAACTTCAAAACTACAATGTATGTGAATGTCATATATCTATATATATATATCTATATATTATATATATATATAATATATCATATATATATATATATATATATATATATATATATATATATATATATATATATATATATACATATATATACAGTGCCTTGCAAAAGTATTCAGACCCCTGACCAATTCTCTCATATTACCAAATTACAAATGGTACATTGAAATGTCGTTCTGTTTTGATATTTTATTTTTAAACACTGAAACTCAGAATCAATTATTGTAAGGTGACATTGGTTTTATGTTGGGAAATATATTAAAAAAAAAAAAAAAAAAAAAAAAAAAAAAAAACTGAAATATCTTGCTTGCATAAGTATTCAACTCCTGTGCTGTGGAAGCTCCCAGTTTGCACCGATGAAAGAAATTGTCCTAGCGAGGACACAATTACCTTACCATTGGCCTCCACCTGTGAACCATTAAAGTTGCTGTCACATTTTCTGGATAAAAATCCCACTGTTGAAGGATCATTGGTAAGGCTGTGAATCTGAAGGAAAATGAAGACCAAAGAGCATTCTACAGAAGTTAGAGATAAAGTAATACAAATGTATAGATTAGGGAAAGGGTACAAAATAATAATCAAGTGTTTGGATATCCCAGTGAGCACAGTTGGATCAATAATCAGGAAATGGAAGCTGCATCACACCACCCAGGCACTGCAAAGAATAGGCCGTCCCTCAAAACTCAGCGCTCAAACAAGAAGGAGACTTGTGAGAGAAGCCACAGAGAGGCCAACAATCACTTTGAAGGAGCTACAGAGTTCAATGGCTTGGAGTGGAGTAATGGTGCACCAGTCAACCATATCAAGAGCTCTGCATAACACTGGCCTGCATGGGAGGGTGGCAAGAAAGAAGCCGTTACTCAAAAAGTACCTTCTGAAAGTATGTCTGGAGTTTGCCAGAAAGCATGAGAGCGACCCAGCTGCGATGTGGGAAAAGGTTATGTGGTCAGATGAGACCAAGATGGACCTTTCTGGCCAAAACTCAAAGCGCTATGTGTGGCGCAAACCTAACACTGCCCATGCCTCAAGACACACCATCCCTACAGTGAAATATGGTGGTGGCAGCATCATGCTGTGGGGATGCTTCTCATCAGCAGGGACTGGGCATCTTGTTACAATTGAAGGAAGAATGGATGGAGCAAAATACAGGAAAATACTCCAAGAGAATCTGCTTCAATCCGCTAAAAAATTGAAGCTTGGGAGGAAATTTACCTTTCACCAGGACAATGATCCCAAGCACAAGGCCAAAGCAACATTGGAGTGGCTCAAGAACAAAAAGGTGAATGTCCTACAGTGGCCCAATCAAAGTCCATGTACCATTTTTAATTCAGTAATATGAGAGAATTGGTCAGGGGTCTGAATACTTTTGCAGGGAATTACGCAACTATGTCTGCTTGCAGGACTATAGGTTTAGGGAGTCTGCAAAGTAATTAACATTATTAAAAAAAAAAAAAAAAGTAATATTTGAGGCAAATCTTTTTTGTGTGTTTGTTTTTTTTTCACGTTTTTTTGTTTGTTTAAACAACGGTCAGTTATTTTTCTGTACAATAAGTGAAATAAATAAACAATAAAAAATGAAACTTTTGTTGATACCATCAAAGTCATGCAGGGGCGATGGGTACAACATTCAGGAACAATGGTAGGGTATTCAACGAATTTGTTAACAAACAAACAAAAATCCAGCCCCTTGTCTTTAAAGTCTATGCACTTAAAATACACATCTCTTATGATAATAATTTAAAAAGTTACATTGACACCTTTTAAAATGAAATCTCCAGCCATACAAGGCTCTAATTAAGAGTACATTTGGCGTGTCCTTGTTAACTGAGCTAAAATCATTTGTGCATGCCCGGGTAACTACAGTAAACGGCGTACCAGGTTTTAAAGGGTACAGCAAAATAACACTACATCGGCCCATAAGTCTCTTACATCTATATATAATAAGCTAAAAGGCTGAATTACTGTACTGTACTCAGACACAAACACAGAGTGTTATCTGTAGAATTACTTCGTCTTTATTTACAAATCAGATATCAAACAAGTGCAATTGTTATTGAAATAAAAACAAACCTTTATAGATAAAAAAAAGTATAATGTTGTTTACAAATATATACAATATATTTACATGTAATACATTTTTTAGAAGCTGTGTATAAACACTTGGTTCAGTTTCGCTCAGTGTTCCTTTCAGAAACAGATCGTCTTCGTTGCACAGTTTGCAATGCTCTGCGCTGTGCTCTAAACCGTAGCGTGAGCCTGCGGACAGTTATTGTGACAGACGCAGGAGTCGATGAACATCATGAGGTGCTGCACGGTCCTTCCGCGGGGACACTGGAACTCCACGGTGCCGGTTGTGGTCTGGTAAGGAGTGCAGCATCTCGAGTCTGCGCAGGTCCCACAGTACTGTGGTTGAAAAGCCTTTGCACTGAGGCATCCCTGGTGCTCAAACCTGACTGGTCTTGCTGCTCTCAGGCTGCGTTCGCATCTCTTCGCTCCCTGAAACACAAGCAAAATCTAAAAGGATAGCATCTACATATTCCTATTATGTGATGTATTGGTCTGCGTCTGAAAATACTTCTAATATGTGTATTTGTACAGTAAGGTGATTTGAAACATCACCACTGGGATGTTTAGCAGCAATGCCAGTCTTCTGTATAACTGGGATTGTGTCTTTCCCATTTAGTATAAACAGCCGCGCAAGTTGCAGGGGGAGTTGGCACTGCAGTCGCCCGCCCCCCTAGTGGTCATTTTTAAAACCACTTCACTTTAATCGTTCCGCTTTCAGAAGCGTTTCAAAAGACGACCCCGTAGTTGAAAAAGGACATTAGCTAGAAAGCCAGGTAAATAATAAACTAAGCAGAAGCAGCAATGGAGAATTATACAAACACACACAATTGGATGTTACACAGGTAAGGTAATATTCCAAAATGCAGCTGGTATGATGGACCCCTATAAAAATACAAATTATTATTATACAGTTTTACGTCATAATGAACAGTATAAGAATAAAACATGTTTATTTACAGACATCCATGCACATACCATAAAAATACACCTATCTAAAGTAATCTATGCATCTTTCTAAATTCCCTTCTGGCTAGCCTCATCTCTTAGGATTTACTTTGCAATACCCATGGAATGTACTCTCACCAGGTATGTGAGTAAAACACACACACACACACACACAACCCTAGCAAGCCCCAGACAACCTCACTTACGGCTGGCGTGTTTCTGGAGAGGTCCTGGCAGGGTCTGACGATACACAGACGGCTCTGTGTCTCAAGCCGGCATGCCCGGTTCTTGTTGGAGACCCGGGTCGACACGCCCATCCCGCAGGTCTTGGAGCAGGCGCTCCATTCACTGCTCTGCTCTATGCAGTTATAAGGAGGGTAGAGACCCTGGCTCTGGGTATCCACGCCACTGGCTGCATCAGGCCTGTAAGCTGAAACAGAGAACAAATAAAAGTTTCAGGCCTTGAGAAAACTGTTCTTCACTCTAATGGGGTGGATTGTCTCAGGCAATATGTTTCAAAGTATAGTTAAGCAATAACTCAGTGCATGAAATGTTATTCTTGAGAGGGGGACTGTTATCTCCATGTATGTTTGACGCATCTCTTGTTATAGCTTTATATAGGTATGTTATTTTACTAAAAATTAATTAATCTCAGCATGCTGTACCATTCTAAGGTTGATTATTAAGTTTCCCAGGCACAAATACTCATTACTGCTAGCTAAATTAAGCACATTATAAAGATGACTTCATATACACACACACACACACACACACACACACACACACACACACACACACACACACATACACAAAAGCAAATGGTATTCTCTCCCGTTTGGATAATAAATGTGCCCTCGACTTTGTCAGTGCAAATACTGTACCCAATTAAATAAACCAAACAAGCAAAAAACGGTCAGCTGTTGATGTCATGCCCTAGCAACACGGTCCGCTGGCATTGACTATGTCATGGAGCAAAAAAAAAACCTTGCTTTCTTCTACAACAGGGAAAATACTGTAGCTCCTTATTAACCCACACACTCTGTACAAAGTTTTGAAAGGCAAGCAAAAACTACAAAAAGAGAACAGAATGCAAAGTGGGGGAAAAACATACCTCAAACAACATTTGCTTTTCCTCTGTGTCCCAGTGCTGATTGCAGCATTTGTGCATGTGTACATATTGTATGAGTAAATGAGTGTTATTGTTTGAACCGTTTCCCATGGGCCCTATATGCTGGTGCGAACGATTTTTGTAACCCAGGAAACCATGTGACTGAAACATTTAAAACAGATAAGAACTTCCACATGAACAACAAGCTGTTTAGCTTTGTATGAGAGGTTTGATGAATGTCAAGGGACCTACAAGTCAAAAATGTATTACCATGCACCTGAAGACTTTTCCAAATGTACATAATCAACAGGAGGTTCTCTTGAAAAGTGCAACCCAAACGTTAGCATTCTTCAGCAGCTTTGTTAAATGCTTTGATCTTTAAAGCCGTGTGCTTTGAGTTCTATCAGTGTTCATTGAACTTGTGTTTACAACAGCTTCACATCTGTTCAACCCCCCAGTGCTGTGTCACGGTGCTCTATTGTTTTTCTAACCTCATATTGAGACTGATTACACATTCTCTTTTATTGGCTTGCAAATCAGTCCAGGACCTTTAGTATAAATAAGTGGTGTCATAAAAGGAACAATCACAATATCTAATATCCTATTATGTGTTTTGTTTTCTATTGCTGTTTCTGCTTAAATTATTGTTTATCAGTCCTTTTCAACCACAGGTGTACAGGAAACTGAAAACTCCTTTCAAATTGAATTTCTGTAGGCCAGTAGTTTTGGAGAAATTACTTCCAGTGGTAATGTGACTGTGCTAATTGTGAGTCAGTAAGTGGAAGACACAAAATTCACAAATACAGCTTCTGGTAATATTTTCAGAACCAAAAAAAGTAAGCAGAGTACACAATGATCTTAGCAGAAACAACAATGAAGAACGATAGATTTGATGGGAGGAATGATTCTGCCGTGAAATTGGTAATACTGCAGCAGAAGTGTCTTAACAATAATTAAAAAGTAGATGATGTTAATGTAAGTGGTTTCGTAATGCTATGCAAGTTTAAGCCGTGTTGTACAGTATACACGATGAGAACTGGCACTACAGAGATACAGTGCTGTGGTTTGGTACTAAGGGGCAAAAGGACTGAGCCATAGGTTGAATTTTACCACAGTGTCCTAGTTTTCAAGTATTTTGCCATTCCAATAATATCACAATGAACCAATCAATACACACTGGTAATCATATGCAGTGCCACACTTTAACAATGCAGTACCTGCCATGGCATCCTGAAAGAGGCTGTTGTCCATTTTTTCACATATCCACTCCTGGCAGCATTTCCCTGGCTGCACCTTGCGCTGGGGGTTTGGGCAGTCGGGGGTGGGCAGCCGAACGTCCTCGCTGCACAGGGGCACACAGGTGATCCCTCCGTCCGAACAGCGGCACTGGAATTTACAAGAGGGCTGGAACACCTGGCCCTCCTTGTAGCGCACCCCGTTCAGCTCACAGTTCGAGTCCTCTTGTGCTGTAGAGACCGAGAAAATACCTCTGTAACGCCATGCACTTTGTACAGAGCAAGACATGTTCAGAATTGATAGAAGTAGTAAAGGAATATAGTATGAAATGATTAGACTGTTTATATATTTAAAGCTGATTTGATATTCTGAAGTAGAATAGCTACCTAAAGAAACGAAAGAGGCTTTATACATTTAAATCGTTCTGGAATGTTTTCTGATTCCCCACATGGAGGAAATTTCTAGCTTCACTATTTATGAAATCTAGTGTAGCACTGCCTTTTTACATTGTAAAAGAGGGTAGGTAGGAGTGCTTAAAGACAAGACATTATAAACAGCTTGCAAACTTTGGAAGGAATTACTAAAAAACAAAAGCACACATGTGGATACACAGCTGTACCCACGCACACAGACTCTTGGTGCCCCTGGGATCTGGCACTGTGGCACACACGTGGATACAGAGCGGTACTCACACACACAGACTCCTGGTGCCCCAGGGAAGCTGGCACTGTAGTCGCAGTGAAGCCCCTTCCTTTGATCACACAAGTATCTCTCGTTGCAGGAGTCTCCTCGCTGCCGGGCACAGATCTGGCAGCATTTGCATCCATCCATGACCAAGGGCAACCCAGGGGGGCAGCGGGGTAGAGTCCAAGGGCAATAGCAGGGTCCCCGGCACAGCTGAGAGCATACCTGGGAGACGAGCAGAGCAAGACAGGTTCCTCACTGCACAAGCTAACAAGAAACTGGGAATTACAACAGCAATCATACAAAACAGCTCCTCCTTGTGCTGAATTCACTCTCCTGTCCTGTGAAGTCTTTCACAGTCGATGTTATTTATTCTATATGAAACTGACACATACTGTAGCAATGGGACTTTAATGGCATTAATAACGTTTAGAATTTAACAGCAGAGTGAAGTCCTCATGCCTTACCAGTGGCTGTATAATAAGTACCAATTTTATAATGATACAATGGCTTGAACCATCATTGTATCACAGTAGTAAAAATTCCTTCAGTGTTTAGGTATCATAATAGTATGACAACCATTACAATTCTATAGTTGGGTAATACAGTAGTTCTTCTCAATAATTAATTTGATAACCTAACAATCTCTACACACATATCCAATATTTATGACTGGTGTCAAAGTCTATTTTTTTTACATTCCAAATACTTGCCAGGGAAGCAAAACATGAAATGAGCTCAAATGGATGCCAAACAAATGCATTTACAGTACAAAAAGAATCAAAAAAGAATTTTTGGAAACAAAAATCAAAAATGAGTTTTTGAAAATAAAAAAAAAATCTAATTTAAATCAAACTTTTTTTTAATGCTAAAAGCATATTCTGTATTGTTTAATATTACAGTAACACACACCAATCTTTCCACAGTAATATACTATAATGTGGCGAGTTCACATCTCCATTTACCTCTGTTACCATGCAAAGCAGAAGAGCCCAGGCAAGCATGGTATTTTGAAGCTGTCTCTTCATCTGGTTGAACTTGCTGTCTGCCTGTGTGGTATGAATTTCTCAGTCTGCTCCAAGCAGTGGTGTTTGCAAACTGTGTGAGTTAATTCTAATATTTATATGTCCAAGTCCTGATGTCAGAGGCAGACTGCCGAGCAAACATGAGTAGAATTGGACTTGGGTCAGAAATGCTTCTAATTTCAGTCAAGCTGCCCAATTTTACTGACTTGCAGGTGAGAGAAATACTTTGTCTGAAACGATCCTTTTGTATGGAGGGAGGAGTCGATGGCACATTCACAGTAAAGCTATCTGGTTGCATGTACTGAGACTGTTCTGTTGAAATTATATTCTAGATCAATAAACATCATTCAGTGCTAAGTTTAAACATATTTCATTGTGCAAGACCGAATTCTTTTAACTGCGAGGCTGAGGGAATAGGTTCAAATTAGTTTGCTGCAGTCTTTCACTGACACATAACACCAGTCACATTAAATCGATCACAATATATTGCTTTGCCCAGTATTGTAAAATATACTTTTATATATGTTTATTCTGTAGGGTTAACAAAGAAGATATTAAGGATGTTGTTGGTGGTTGACCCTTGGAACAGGGTCGTATGAGATAGACTTGGCCTTGTGGACGAGGAATTCCGGTAAACACTGAGGCTTTGAAAGAAGACTGTGCTGCTAGTTTACTGTCTATTTTGGCTCCTGGAATGCACCTCCAGTGTGTGGAGAAGAATTCAAACTGAAGCAGCTCTCTCAGCAGCTGCACGGGTTCAAATTGCATCAAACAATTGGGCTGGGGTGGTGAGTTTATACTACTGTGTAACATTTTGAAATCACGTTGATAACAATGTTACTACACGGTACTTGGTAGTTACATTTAGATTTGGATGAAGTAAACATTATTTAACAAGACACTTCACATTCATATTGAACCACTGATCTAGCATTAGCATGAACTGCCACCACGTATGCAATATAAACAAGTGTTTAATGTATTCATCGATATGATGTATACAAGTTCAGTAGGGTAGTGTGAAACAATGTGTCAGTTGAAATGTAGCTGCATTGTTATTAATAAAAATTCAAATAAAACATTATTACCTGTTAGCATATTAGCACGACACTTAGAACAGCTGGCAAAACCCCTTGAGAAATCAAACCCATTCTTTCATTTAGCTGGGTTCCTGCTGAAACTGGCATAAGTATCTACAGTGGTATAGATATTAGCTAAATGTGTATTGAAGACAGGTCTAGTACTAGGTATCTCTGAAGAACAGGATATCTACTGTACTGGACGTCTCTCCTATTCTTATACCTTCTCAAATCTCAACATGCTGTAACCGGGACTTCTGAACGAAGGTTGGCACAAAAGCTCTTAATTAAGGATAGAAACGGAGAGGAACAAGCCAACAGAGCCTGGAGAGGGAAGATGAAGGCTGACGTTAGTTTCTATGGATATGGCATTTCTACCCTGAGGCAGAATGTACTTTAGTTCACCACTGACATTATACCATTTAAACTGGTATGTGTGTGAGATGTGGAACCCAATCAAGTGTATGCATGTTACTGTGTGGGTCGCTGGACAAATCATTTTAGCAACAATGATAAACCCAAACAAACCAAATTTCATTTGTTACAGTAGGGTTGTTTTGTTGCAAAGTTACTTAGTGCTGGAAGTCTTAAATATAATGGGAAACTGTTATATCAGTGGTTTTACAGCTAAATACAATTTGTAACTAGTTAGCAAGTTCTCGGTTGCTACAGGCTGGTTTGAAGCTTGTTATTATTTCCTGAAACAGCAGTCTTTTACCATTTTCCAACTTACCGTACATGAATAGCAAAACACATGGAAAACACACTCCGTAATGAGTGAGGTAAAATGTCCATCTGATTCATGGTCTACTCACCCAACAAAAAACAACCAGGCAGAGGTAGAAAAACAACCAGGCAGAGGCAGAAAAACAACCAGGCAGAGGTAGAAAAACAACTTGGCAGATGCATAGGCATGAAGCAAAATGAAACACCTGCTTTCTATAAAAGACAAAATGTTAAAGGAAAGAAGTGATACAATCCTCACAAAACCAGCAAAAAACGACCTTTGGGGTGGAACAGAAGTATCTTTTTCTTATTTTTTTTTCACCTAAAATACCTTAGAAATGGAAATGACGGTTGTGTTTTTTTTTTGTTGTTTGTTTTACTTTATTACAAAAATGTGCAAAATATTTGTATTAGCAACAATCCCATAGCAAGACTGTAACCCTTTTATGGACTTCACATATCCTTTCCTTTTTTGGTTTGACTTTGAAACCCTCTCCAAAACAAATGTGAACCACATTTCTTTTTGTCGATTACTTGTAATTACTGGCTTAGCAAATGTCTCGAATCAGAACCAGACATGTAAAAATAACCAATCTTTATAAAATTATAAAACATTATAAACAATGTGCTACCTCTCCTCTAGAGGGCAATTTCCTGAACACCTCGCCTTCCAATTCTTACAGATAAAACCAATAAAGATCCCTCTACTCAAGTCTCGGAATATTTCCATTTGCAGAATTCACTGGCACCAGCATAGTCTGACCTGGAAATTATACTACCCTGCCTTACAAACTTAACATTTTATGTCCAAAGCTTTCGAACAGGACTTCAGCTAAAGAAACTTAAGGATATTGTATTGAGCGACCAAGGGAAATCAAATCAATTGATACTTTTGACAATACAGGAAAATTAACTGCACTGTAGCTACCTGTACTCTGACTTGGCTTACATCATTTAAGGAATGCAATGTATTTAAAACAGTTCTTAAACAACAAATTATATATGATCAGGAAGTAGCATAATATATATATATATATATATGCAGTACTGTGCAAAAGTTTTAGGCAGGTGTGAAAAAATGCTGTAAAGTAAGAATGGTTTCAAAAATAGACATGTTAATAGTTTATATTTATCAATTAACAAAATGCAAAGTGAGTGAACAGAAGAAAAATCTACATCAAATCAATATTTGGTGTGACCACCCTTTGCCTTCAAAACAGCATCAATTCTTCTAGGTACACTTGCACACAGTTTTTGAAGGAACTCGGCAGGTAGGTTGGCCCAAACATCTTGGAGAACTAACCACAGTTCTTCTGTGGATTTAGGCAGCCTCAGTTGCTTCTCTCTCTTCATGTAATCCCAGACAGACTTGATGATGTTGAGATCAGGGCTCTGTGGGGGCCATACCATCACTTCCAGGACTCCTTGTTCTTCTTTACGCTGAAGGTAGTTCTTAATGACTTTCGCTATATGTTTGGGGTTGTTGTCATGTTGCAAAATACATTTGGGGCCAATCAGATGCCTTCCTGATGGTATTGCATGATGGATAAGTATCTGCCTGTACTTCTCAGCATTGAGGAGACCATTAATTCTGACCAAATCCCCAACTCCATTTGCAGAAATGCATCCCCAAACTTGCAAGGAACCTCCACCATGCTTCACTGTTGCCTGCAGACATTCATTCATGTACTGCTCTCCAGCCCTTCGGCGAACAAACTGCCTTCTGCTATAGCCAAATATTTCAAATTCATCAGTCCAGCACCTGCTGACATTTTTCTGCACCCCAGTTCCTGTGTTTTCGTGCATAGTTGAGTCGCTTGGCCTTGTTTCCACGTCGGAGGTATGGCTTTTTGGCTGCAAGTCTTCCATGAAGGCCACTTCTGACCAGACTTCTCCGGACAGTAGATGGGTGTACCAGGGTGCAATTGTCTTCTGCCAATTCTGAGCTGATGGCGTTGCTGGACATCTTCTGATTGCGAAGGGATGTAAGCATGATGTGTCTTTTATCTGCTGCAGTAAGTTTCCTTGGCCGACCACTGCGTCTATGGTCCTCAACTTTGCCCGTTTCTTTGTGCTTCTTCAAAAGAGCTTGGAGAGCACATCTGGAAACCCCTGTCTGCCTTGAAATTTCTGCCTGGGAGAGACCATGCTGATGCAGTATAACTACCTTGTGTCTTGTTGCTGTGCTCAGTCTTGCCATGGTGTATGACTTTTGACAGTAAACTATCTTCAGCAACCTCACCTTGTTAGCTGAGTTTGGCTGTTCCTCACCCAGTTTTATTCCTGATGATCATTAGCACCTGTTTGGTATAATTGTTTAATCATACACCTGACTATATGCCTACAAAATCCCTGACTTTGTGCAAGTGTACCTAGAGAATTGATGCTGTTTTGAAGGCAAAGGGTGGTCACACCAAATATGGATTTGATTTAGATTGTTCTTCTGTTTACTCACTTTGCATTTACTTAATTGATAAATATAATCTATTAACATATCTATTTTTGAAAGCATTCTTACTTTACAGCATTTTTTTGCATGGTAGAGGTTCCTTGCAAGTTTGGGGCTGCCTAAAACTTTTGCACAGTACTCTCTCTCTCTCTCTCTCTCTCTCTCTCTCTCTCTCTCTCTCTCTCTCTCTCTCTCTCTCTCTCTCTCTCTCTCTCTATATATATATATATATATATATATATATATTATAATTTCCACATACTGTACCATATTTGTGTTTAAATTAAAATTACAATTGAATAGACAATGTGGTATAATTTATTGCAATAATTTCATGGTACAGACTGTTATACACTTTAATGCTGTAATGAGTATGTGCCCTTGTGGCAGGCTGGCGAGTGGATAGAGGCCCAGAGACAGACTGCAGTTCAAAAAAAAATAACTATTTTATTATAAATAAACACAAAAATGAAAGGGCACAAGGGCCAAAACAAAACAATTTAAACACAAAGAAAGACAAAAAGCAAAATTTACAAAAATAACAATCTCCAGGCTGGGCAATGCCTTCACTGGATTCAAGCTCTCCAAACAACCAAAAAAAAAACCAACCTGCTTCCTCAGCTCCCTCTCCCCAAATGAGAAGCAGAGGCCTCCTTTTATATCAGATGGCTGGGCGCTGATTGATCGTTAATCAACCTAATCAACTAATCAACCCCAGCCACCTGAACATAATAAACCCAGGCAGGCAGGGGAAGTTAACCCCATCCCTGCCAATTTAAAGGGCAGAGCTTTGCTCTGCCACACACCTCCCCCCATGTACAACGTACACCGGCCGCAATCGGCCAACTCCCCCCTTCCCCCCCACCCTCCCCACCCCCCTCCCCCCAAGAGTCCAATTATGTCCCTTGGGTGGGCTGTTATGGTGGGTGGTGGTGGGCGGGGTTGATGTCGGAGCCCCCAAGCCTTCTTTGGTTGAGGGGGCCCCGAATGTCCAAGGTAGCATGGCGACGGCGGCGGCCCGGCTCCCTCTGGTGGCGGAGGCGGCGGACGCGGCGGCGGCGGCCCGGCTCCCTCTGGTGGCGGAGGCGGCGACGGCGGCCCGGCTCCCTCTGGTGGCGGAGGCGGCGGAGGCGGCGACGGCGGCGGCCCGGCTCCCTCTGGTGGCGGAGGCGGCGACGGCGGCGGCCCGGCTCCCTCTGGTGGCGGAGGCGGCGACGGCGGCCCGGCTCCCTCTGGTGGCGGAGGCGGCGACGGCGGCCCGGCTCCCTCTGGTGGCGGAGGCGGCGACGGCGGCCCGGCTCCCTCTGGTGGCGGAGGCGGCGACGGCGGCCCGGCTCCCTCTGGTGGCGGAGGCGGCGGCCCGGCTCCCTCTGGTGGCGGAGGCGGCGACGGCGGCCCGGCTCCCTCTGGTGGCGGAGGCGGCGGCGGCGGCCCGGCTCCCTCTGGTGGCGGAGGCGGCCCGGCTCCCTCTGGTGGCGGAGGCGGCGGCCCGGCTCCCTCTGGTGGCGGAGGCGGCGGCCCCGGCTCCCTCTGGTGGCGGAGGCGGCCCCTCCCTCTCCCTCTGGTGGCGGAGGCGGCTCCTCCCTCTCTCGGGCTCTGAGAGCGGCGGCAGATCCTCCTCCCTCTCGGGCTCTGAGAGCGGCGGCGGCTCCTCCCTCTCGGGCTCTGAGAGCGGCGGCGGCTCCTCCTCCTCCCTCTCTGGCTCTGGGAGCGACGGCGGCTCCTCACCCCTCTCTGGCTCTGGGAGCGACGGCGGATCCTCCTCCCTCTCTGGCTCTGGGAGCGACGGCGGCTCCTCACCCCTCTCTGGCTCTGGGAGCGACGGCAGATCCTCCTCCCTCTCTGGCTCTGGGAGCGACGGCAGATCCTCCTCCCTCTCTGGCTCTGGGAGCGACGGCGGATCCTCCTCCCTCTCTGGCTCTGGGAGCGACGGCGGCTCCTCCTCCCTCTCTGGCTCTGGGAGCGACGGCGGCTCCTCCTCCCTCTCTGGCTCTGGGAGCGACGGCGGCTCCTCCTCCCTCTCTGGCTCTGGGAGCGACGGCGGCTCCTCCTCCCTCTCTGGCTCTGGGAGCGACGGCGGCTCCTCACCCCTCTCTGGCTCTGGGAGCGACGGCGGCTCCTCACCCCTCTCTGGCTCTGGGAGCGACGGCGGCTCCTCACCCCTCTCTGGCTCTGGGAGCGACGGCAGCTCCTCACCCCTCTCTGGCTCTGGGGACGACGGCGGCTCCTCACCCCTCTCTGGCTCTGGGGACGACGGCGGCTCCTCACCCCTCTCTGGCTCTGGGGACGACGGCGGCTCCTCCCCCTCTCTGGCTCTGGGGACGACGGCGGCTCCTCACCCCTCTCTGGCTCTGGGGACGACGGCAGCTCCTCACCCCTCTCTGGCTCTGGGGACGACGGCGGCTCCTCACCCCTCTCTGGCTCTGGGAGCGACGGCGGCTCCTCCTCCCTCTCTGGCTCTGGGGACGACGGCTCACCCCTCTTTATTGGAGTGACCGGGGCATCTCCCATGTCTACCGCCAGGTAATTAACCACCATGAGGGCAACCTCTGGGAAGGAGGCCGGGTGGTGTTGTTCCTCCCACTGTTCCCACCTCTCCCCATCTCGACGCCACAGCGTGTTGATAACTATGGGGAGATCGTGGACGAGGTCTGCCTCAGGGTGCATCAACCAGTCCCAGATCTCCTGGGACGGTGGTGAAGGTGGTGGTGCTGGAGGTAGTGGGGTGGCCCCTGATGCCCGGGGTGAACACGGCACCTCTTCCTGGGCCTGGTTGTAGGGGCATCCTGCCCAGTTGTGGCCGTCCTCCTCACACCGGCCACACCAGTTTGCCGGTGGCACGTCTGGGCAGGACCGCCAACGATGGTCCTCCTTCCCACACCAGGAACACCAGGGGAAGAGGCTGTCCGGGTCCTCCAGCGGTGGCTGCAGCAGCTTACATTTCTTCAGCTGCTGCTGCTGCTTTTCCTGCCTTTGCCGCTGTCTGCTCTTCTTTCCCATTTTTTTTTTTTTCAAAAAAAAAAAAAAAAAAAATCCCAAAAATTCCACAAAACAAAACAAAAATACTGCTCTGAGCCTCTAGGTGGCGCTATCCCACTTCTGACACCAAATGTGGCAGGCTGGCGAGTGGATAGAGGCCCAGAGACAGACTGCAGTTCAAAAAAATAACTATCTTATTATAAATAAACACAAAATGAAAGGGCACAAGGGCCAAAACAAAACAATTTAAACACAAAGAAAGACAAAAAGCAAAATTTACAAAAATAACAATCTCCAGGCTGGGCAATGCCTTCACTGGATTCAAGCTCTCCAAACAACCAAAAAAAAAGAGGCCTCCTTTTATATCAGGTGGCTGGGCGCTGATTGATCGTTAATCAACCTAATCAACTAATCAACCCCAGCCACCTGAACATAATAAACCCAGGCAGGCAGGGGAAGTTAACCCCATCCCTGCCAATTTAAAGGGCAGAGCTTTGCTCTGCCACAGCCCTATACCTGAAAGCTAAACTAGTTATCAAGAGAAACCATAATAATTACTTAACACATTAATAACACTTTATTTGCCAAACACTGAAAGCTTACCTAGTGTGTCTACTATACGAGTCATGTGAATTTGGGGTCATGTGATCGTCTCTATTTTCAGAAGTCGCTACACACCTGCAGTGTGCCATTGGCCCTTTTTTGAATGAAGCCCAGCACAATCCTCAGTGTTAGAGCAGTGGATCTCTTCTATAGGGCAGTGGTAGGACAAGGGCAGGCTGCAACAATAACATGAGCTACTGAGAGAATGTTACCATGGCAATAAAGTTATGGACACTGAGATTGCAGTTCCAGTGGTACCAGTCCATATCAACTGAATTACACACCTGTGGCAAGCTTGCTGTTATAAGGCAGGCCCGGATAACTCTGGTCCAGGAGAGTTACTCTTCAGCAGGTAAAGAAGGTACAGTACAATGAAGAAGTTAACTGTGTAAGGACCTGGATCTTGGTTTAATTGGTTTAATTAAGCAAGTAAGAACATGGTTGGAACAGAAGTCTGGTCTGGAAATGTATCTACAGTGGTTATTATTATTATTATTACTACCACAAATGTACAGCTATGTCCAAAAGAATGCTTCACCTTATAGAAATTAATGTAAGTGTTACGTTAACATGTTGAATTACTTACCGCTTTGTAGCTTTCCATATACTTAATGAAAGTTGACAACAATTAAAAAATTTGATATTTTGAAATCTAACCTGAAACACTGTACTACTATTATGGCTTCCAGTACACATTTGCTATATCATCATTGTGTAATTTCCCTGATTACATGATGTTGAATGAAAGATGGCCATAATGTTCATATAGGGTTTTTATTTTTTATTTTGATTATGTCTCGATCCTAAAATTCTAGGTGATTCAAAACCTATGGCCATAGCTGTACAATTGTATTACTAGTTATATATAACACAGTTGTACAGTTGTATTACTAATTATATATAACACAGCTGTACAATTGTATTGGTAGTTATATATAACACATCTGTACAATGGTATTATTAGTTATATATAACACAGCTGTACAGTTGTATTACTAGTTATACATAACACAGCTGTAGAATTGTATTACTAGTTATATATAACACATCTGTACAATGGTATTATTAGTTATATATAACACAGCTGTACAATTGCATTGCTAGCTATATACAGACTCTAAAGTGTTACCATTGTTACCTATTGCTCAAGATAAGAGCTTTGTAGGTAGGGAAGTCACATGTCCCTCATGTGAAAACATCAGATAATAACAGTGAGCTGCAGGTAAATACCATACCCAACTAACAGACATCTGGATGCAAGCACGTGCTGTGGTTTAATAGAGATAATAGAGTCAATCATGAAATGCCCTAATGATATCTATTTGAAATGAGTTGTTTTGCCTGATATGATGTATGTTTCTTTTGCGAATGGGAGTTGTTCAGCACACTGGCACAATGCCAGTGTCTTTATAGGGTGTATTACTGCAAGTCACCATGATACTGTGGAAACACTCAGCAGTAATTGCACCCTTGCACGTTTACCTTGCAATAAAGACTGCTTGAGTGACCTACTTCTCCCAGACTGTATGCTTTACACAGCATAATCAAAAACTGTGAAGTAAAGCGAAGAGATGTGAAACTTTTAATGCCATGTTTGTCTATCTACAAAACAGCCCAGTTATACTGGAATATACACTGGCTATGAGTGCTTGTGTGAAGCTGTGCGTGTGTATAAACCGTAGTGAAACTCCCTGTTTTAATATAAACTGAGAAATTTGTTTACATATCTGTACTGTTAAGTCATCTGTGTTTGAACTGTTTTTGAGTGATTCTACAGTATATGAATTTGTTGTGTAGCATTGGTTTACCCTAAAAACAAGACTTCATTGTGTTAAATAATGTGTTCCTATTGCATTGCTACTAGATTCTACTAATTCAAAAGAAGAATGGGGGGTGGGGGCTTGATTGAATCCTTTAAAATCATAAAAGGAGTGGAAGAAGTTAACCACAACCAATAGAATTAGAACAGAAGGTCAAAGACACTGGGTTACATAATGGGTGACCTAGAGATGTTGTTAATCCTGATTCTTTTGGATCCTTTAAGACATGACTTGACAAGGTTTTGAGATCAATCAGTTGGCCTATCATTCATTAACATCATGTTCTTACCGGTTTATTCATACATTATAAAGTTTGAGCCCTCAGTGAAGTTGCTTTGTTTTGCAAAAGAGTAGGCTCTGCAATTCTGACTGCTGGTTTAGTTTAATATTTTGACAGATTTATTTAATTGCATGGTTTGAATGTTACGTTGTATTTGTGTGTTATGTAGCCGCTAATACTGTTCATGTTGATATTATTTAATTTTAGTACTTATTCTATTGGAACAGTATGATTGAATTCAATAAACCTTTCAGCTTGGAATAAATTATTTTGGAATATATATATATATATATATATATATATATATATATATAGAGAGAGAGAGAGAGAGAGAGAGAGAGAGAGAGAGAGAGAGAGAGAGAGAGAGAGAGAGAGAGAATATTGTTTGTGAATTCGGTCAATTCAACATTACCAGTAAATTGTCATTTACTATACCTTACAGTAATTCACCGCCCTCAATCTTAAACAATTTTTTTGACATGCAGGCTGAAGCCAAAAACTGTTTTAACTGATTTCCTGCCATTCATTTGAGAACTGCTGATTAACCAATTGATAAAAAGCTGTTACAAAATCATTTTTGGCTGGAAAGAACTTAGACATACAGTGTAATTCCAGTGTTATAAAACATTTTGGCTTGTTATTGCAGATACAGTCCAGCCAGTGAAATTACAAACACTGAAAGAATTTCTGGCAAACACACACTCTGTCCTTCTGAATTGCATTATGACAAAGATTCATGTATTGCCATGTACTGTATATAAAAAATGCATTTTTGGAGCACAGACTGTAATGTTTTATTAGTTGCTGAAAATCCAATGAGATCCATATGGGAATTTTCCTGGAATGATGTGCAGACAGGGAACTAGTCAAAAGACGCATTATTCATTATTGGACTTGTCCCAAGTCCTGAATTGAATTATTTACTTTAATGCATTTTTTAGAGTAGTTTGCATAAGAACATAAGAAGGTTTACAGACCAGAGTAGTCCATTCTGCCCATCTTGATCGTTTGGTTGTTAGTAGCTTATTGATCCCAGAATCTCATCAAGAAGCTTCTTGAAGGATCCCAGGGTGTCAGCTTCAACAACGTTACTGGGGAGTTAGTCCCAGACCCTCACAATTCTTTGTTTAAAAAAGTGCCTCCTATTTTCTGTTCTGAATGCCCCTTTGTCTAATCTTCATTTGTGACCCCTGGTCCTTGTTTCTTTTTTCAGGTTGAAAAAGTCCAGTGGGTCGATATTGTCAATACCTTTTAGGATTTTGAATGCTTGAATCAGGTGTAGTCTTCTTTGTTCAAGACTGAATAGATTAAATACTTTTAGCCTGTCTGTATATGACACGCCTTTTAAACCTTTTATAAATTTCTTTAGCACTCTCAAAATGTTTTAGTAAAATTACGGTGGATTTTTTGTTTGGAGTACACTGGATTAAAGAGTTTGGAAATAAGTATTTAGACAAAGTATTACTTTGTCAGCTATATATTTGACAGCTATCTTTAATGTGTTTATTATACAGTGTGATATAGAACTGGTGGTGTGGTCTTTGTAAATCCTAGCAGTGCCATTGGTTGCATCTCTCTTCCAATTACACTGCCTTTGGTCTATGATTATTTGTCCATAGACCTTTTCATATTTCCCTAATGCCTTACTTATATCAGGTTTTGAGTAATTGTTACGTTATGGAGTAATTGCAGAAGTCATCCCGTTTGAGAGATCGGAAATATGTGAAATGAACGATTGAGGGAGCAACAAGTGTGCTAGTCTAAAACTTCACCACAGTGTAATCTGAATACGCAACCTCCTTCCCAAAGTTGTTAAGCCCAATTCATGGTTTAACAATTCCTAAGCATCACTCCTCCCCAGTTTCAGAGCAATAACATCAGACGTAGCTATGCTGGAACTCATTAACCCATTTCAGATCCACTGTCCTTATTTCACTTTCTTTGTCTTGCAAGTGTGTTTCAGGTCTTTCAGTTAGAATACCCCAGGTCCCCTGATCAAGAAAACTCAATGCGCTAAATATGGACTAGCTTAGAAATGTGTATCATTAGACTTCAATATTTCAGTTCTTTTTTCTTTAAAAACAACAAATAAAACTGACATAATAGGTAGTATTTTCTTACAGAGCTGCCTATATAATGCGTATTAAAAAAAAAAAAAAGACTAAACAAACAAGTGTGAGTTTTCTTTTTTTAGTACCGTTACTAAAAATAAAATAAAGTCACAACAGCATTTCTGTGAAACCTCGTTCTTTGCTTGTGGAGTATCTGTCAATATTTTTAGCTGAGATTTTTCTCTAGCATTGGGGGGGGGGGCCTTGATTTATTCAGCATTTGAATGGAAATTCCATCCCAGTATGTTTGTTTTTGTTAAACCACAAGAGGAGATTTTACATTTCTGTTTTTCTTCAAGTGGTGTTGTAGAACCAAGCAGTGGGTTTGGCACTTGTGTTTGGATTTCTATCATGAAATGTGCCTTTCAAAGCAGAGCCTAGAGATGAAGAGGATTTGGATTGGGTGAGGGTGTTTGAGAGAGGTTTGGTAACAAGTTACAGGAATCATAAAGTTTTTGCATAAGAGATTTTCCAAACTTATTCTGGATTTTGTTCCTCTGTACTGCACTTTGATATTGTGAAACAATTGCACCAGAAGAGAACAGACCAGCAGAGAGCTTTGAGTTTGATAATGAGTAAAGCATTGGAATTGGCAAAACTAAAATCGGGGCAATGCTCACAGGAGAGTGTTTAATGGTCAACAGTCTAATGGGTGAATGGTGGTTGACAGACTGCTGGAAAAAGTGATATTCTGTCAGTGGACTCTGCTACGTAAAATCCTTTATTTAAAATTCCAAATAAAAGTAAAACACAACAAAAGTTAAGATTCCTACTGCCTGAGCAAAATTTAAAAAATCCTAAAATATATTCGTGTTCTCCTTAAAAATCAGTGCTGCATTTTAAACAAAATAAAAGGATCATTAAAAAATCAATATTAAACAGTGTTTTTTTTTTTTTTGTTGAAAACAGATAAAAGCCAAAAATAAAACACTGTAAAACAAAAATTAAATAAAATTAGAACAAAAACTGGAGCTCCCCCTCCTCACTCACAGCACACAAGGCGTCTCCCACACACCACCTCTCCTGAAAGTCCTCCAGGTTACTGACCAGTTTAAAATACTCAAACTCTACTCTGATCTGGCTGACCACGAGCACCCTGAACTGAACCACTAAACTGGTCAGTCCAGAACCAGAGAGTTGATTTTTCCTTGTCTTTAAAATAGCCAATTTTGCCTGTCCAAATAAAAAATTAATAAGAACACACCTGTTTTTCATTTTAAAACTTGTATAGAACCCCAAAAATAAAAAGCTCCTTACTAAAAACGACCCCTAAATTATTCAGGATTCCCTGCAGTAAATTAAAAAGTGGCCGCAGCCTCTCACACTCACTGTAGGCATGAAAGAGAGTTTCCTCTGCTGAGCAAAAAGCGCACTGCTCACTGATGCTGGGGTCCACTCTATGGAGAAACCTGCCTGTGGACACAATGCAGTGTAGAATCTTCCACTGCAGGTCCCCCACTCTCTTGGCGAGAGGCGGCTTGTACAGCACCCTCCACACCGGCCTGTGCCCCTCCTCTACAGCCAAGTAAGCTCGCCACTTAGAGTCTACCAGACCCCTTAGCCTACTATACTCTGTGGCTTTAACACACAATTTGTATATCTGTTTTCCATTCATTGTGTGAAAGATAATTTCCTCCACATTCTGCAATTTAAGCAAAGTCCCTCCATTCTCTCCACCGCCCTCACCTTCCTCACCTACTGCTGGTGACACGATCATCCCTGGAAATAAGGAAAGCTGTCTCTGCTCTGTGCCTCTGGACAACTCCTCCCTCAGGACTGCCTTGAGCCGCGGGGAGAGGCAGCCCCTCAACTCACCCATCAGTCTTTCTGCAAGCCTCTCTGAGTGCCAGCCTAGCTGTGCAGTTAGCTGGGAGGCAGTTAGCCAGCAGGAGAGCTCAAGGTTTAACAGGTGGACCATCCTGGTTACACCTGCTTTTAAAAAACTGGCACAGAGCGTCATCGACTGGAGGAACTTAACTGGAAAGAGTGGATTAAAAAATAGGGGCTCCTCAAACAGGTCCTGCCCTGTCAAGGACTCCACATCCCTTTCCACCCTCACCAGCTGCCAGGCTTTTAAAATACTTTGATAAAAAGGAGGAAGTCCTGCTTTACTAAAACTGGTGTTCTCAATTAAAAACAGGTGTTTTCCTAACCCCAGCCCCCCAAATCTATTGAGAAGGAAACAGGCCAGCCTCTTCCAATGAGCCTCCTCCTCAGTGTACAGGAGTCTCTGAACCGCCTGCAGTCTGAAGGCTGCCACCCTGCTGGCAATGCTGACTAGCCCCTGCCCCCCCTCATCACTAGGGAGGTAGAGGACTGCCGGCCTCAAACTGTGTCTCCCGCTCCAAAAGAACTCCAGCAACACTCTCTGGATCTCCTTCACCAGGCCCTGGGGTGGGTCCAAGCATACCAGCTTGTGCCACAAGCTAGAGGCCACCAGATTATTAATAACAAGCACCCGGCCCTTGAAGGACAGTTGAGCCAGCAGTCCCTTCCACCTCTGCAGCCGCCCCCTCACCCTATCCAACAAACCCTCCCAGTTCTTTTTCATGTAGTTTTCTGTTCCGAGGTACACCCCCAACACTTTAATACCTGTTCTGTTCCATTTCAGCCCCTCAGGCAGGAAAGGAGGGGTGCCCTCATCCCAGCTGCCTGACAGGAAGGTGTCACATTTTGCCCAGTTTACTCTGGCAGAAGATGCTCTCTGGAACTCATTTAGAGTCTGCTGCAGCGCTTGGACATCTGCATCCCCCCTCACAAACACAGTCACATCGTCTGCGTAGGCAGACACCTTCACTGTGGCAGAGGAGGGTGTGGAGGGCGAGGAGGGCACTGTCCATCCAGCTAGCCTGACCCTCAGCAGGTGCAGCAGGGGCTCTATAACCAGTGAATACAGCATACCAGACAGGGCACAGCCCTGCCTTATACCCCTGCACACTGGGAAGGGCTGACTCAGCCCATTGTTGATCTTTAAAATACTAAAAATGTTGGAATATAAAAGCCGAATATAAGAAATAAAACCAGGACCGAACCCGAAGGCTTCCAGTGTATGAAAGAGGTAGGTGTGGTCGACTCTGTCGAAAGCCTTCTCTTGATCCAGGGAGACCATTCCTACATTAAAATCACAAATATCACTTACAGTTAAAAAATCTCGAATAAAAAACAAGTTATCAAAAATAGAGCGACCCGGTATACAATATGTTTGATCCATATGTATTACAGTTCCAATAACACTTTTTAATCTATTAGCGATTGTTTTGGATAAAATCTTTAAATCAGAACATAAAATTGACACAGGTCTCCAATTTTTAAGCTGGCATAGGTCTCCCTTCTTGGGCAGCAGTGTAACCACTGCCCTACGGCAGCTAAGAGGCAGTTCCTTGTGGCTGAGGCTCTCTCTCAGAACCTGGAGCAAATCCTCCCCCATTATATCCCAGAAATTATTATAAAATTCTGCTGGCAGTCCATCGATCCCGGGAACCTTTCCGCTGGAGAGCTGCTTGACAGCGGCGGTCATCTCCTGGTGGGTCAGCGGTGCGTCCAGCTGAATCTGCTCCTTCTCACTGAGGCTGGGTAACCCCTGGAGCAGCCGCTCAGTGTCCTCTATGTTGCACAGTTCTTTATTATAAAGTTCCTTGTAAAAACGCACCGCCTCTCTGCTGATTTCCTCCCGGGTGTGCAGTTCTTTCCCACCAGGAGTCCTGATACAACACAGCTGTCTACTGTCCGCTCTCTTCCTCTCCAGGTTGAAGAAGAAACTAGTGGGGGCATCCATGTCTCTCAACTCCATGAATCTGGAACGCACAATCGCCCCCTTCACTCTTTCCTTCAGCAAGCTCCCCAGCGCGATTTTCTGCTCCTTTAGGTTCTCCAGGGTCTGTTCTTTAAATTCTGAATTTAAACCTTTCCTCTAGGAGGAGGATTTTGGACTCCAGTTCTCTCACGGCTGTGTTCAGTGACCTGGTTGCATTTATAGTATATTGTTGACAAAAACATTTAATTTGTATTTTGCCAATGTCCCACCACTGTCTTAAATCTTTATATTGTGCTTTTTCTTTTTTCCAAATTATCCAAAAAAGTTTGAATTGTTGCTTAAATTTTACATCTTGTAATAATTTTACATTGAAATGCCAGTAAGATGCTCTGTGGGGTTCTGATTGAATTAATACTGTAATTAATAGACAGTGGTGGTCAGAGAGACTACTGGGGATGATTCTTGCTTTGATAAATTTATTTAAATCGTTTTTTGAAGTATAAAACCGGTCTAGTCTTGCTCTATATACACAGTCTGTGTGATACTGAGACCAGGTGTATTGTCTTGAACTGGGGTGCAGGCATCTCCATATGTCAACCAGGTCACTGGACTCTAACAATGCAGCCAACTCTCTGGAGGACTGAGGGTGTGGTTCATCATTATTTCTATCAATATTAAAATTAACAGTACAATTAAAATCTCCTCCTACTACCACCACATCATTATTATTAATATTAAAAAGAGCTTGCTTTAATTTCTTAAAAAATAAAATTCGTTCGCCCCCTCTATTGGGGGCATAAATATTAATAAAAACATACACTGTACTGCCCAGCCTAGCTCTTACTTTTAAAATCCTCCCTTTCTCGATTTCATCTATATCTAGTAAAACTGCCCCCAGGCTGGGTTTAAAAAGCACGGCTACTCCTGCACTGGTACTAGCGCCGTGACTCATCACGCACAGCCCCTTCCACTCCGCTCGCCACGCCTCCTCATTCTCCTGATCCGAGTGCGTTTCCTGCAGAAACACCACCCCCGCCTGCTTCTGCTCTAAAAACCCGACTAGCTGCGCCCTCTTAAAAGACTGTCTGCAGCCGTTTAGATTAAAAGAAATAAAAACGCACCTTTCCATCAAAGCTAAAAAAACTAACACACTAAAACAAGTAATAAAAGACGTTTCATAAAACACAGCCATTTTTAAACAAGAGATTTTGAACCACTTTTAAGATCCTTTTTAATTTTCTGAACAATTTTTTTTAATCTATAACGTTTTGGCTGATCAAATTCTTCTATTGTGGCTTTCCTTGTTATAACGTGAGCGGAGTGGAGAAATAACCTTAGATCAGGGAAAAAACTCTCTATTTCTACTCCCCTTTTCCCTTTTGTTTCTATCATAAAATCATTTACCTGCTCAAGCGTGTATAACTTTTTCTTACTGACGGGTTGGCTATCAGGGATGTCTGAGATAAGCGAGGAGTCAGAGAGCTCCCCCTCCATCTCATCCGCGCTGTCCTCTCGCTCGCCCCCGAGAATCCGTTCCTCCGCAGCTCCCTCCGACTCCCCGACACCGGTCTCTGCTACAGCCGGCACTGTTTCAGGCGGCTGAGATTCAGCTAGCGGAGAGTCTTGCAGCGCGCCTGGCTCACCCTGCGCTGTGCTCTCTTCCTCCGCGTTGGGAGGGACTGACGCCCCGCCAGGAGCCCGCAGTCTCCCTGTCTGCACGGGTTCGGAGCTCTGCACTGGCTGCGCTCTGCCATCCGGCAGCTCTGCAGCCTTCCGCTGAATTCGTGTCTTTTTCGCTACTACCTTGAATGATTCTTCACCATTCTCAGTAGTAGCGGTATTATCCTCCGAACCCGTCAGTGACAGGCTGCGGCTGGGTCTCTTTGTGCGAGGCCGTGGTGTTGGTGGTTCTGCTCCGGTTTCCCTCTGGATCGCCCCCTCCTCGGTCAGCACCGGCTCGCTCTGCGGCTGCGCTGGGGGAGCCGACTCTTCCTCCCGCTCACCCCCAACACCCCCGACTTCCTCCCCGCCAGCATCGCCCTGATCCTGCCCTGTCTCCGCTCTAGCCTCTTTTCTCGGGCAGGCTTTTCTCTGGTGTCCCTGTTCTCCACAGTAAAAACATCTCATCGTTTCGGAACTGACAAAAACTACACAATTCATCCCTTCCACGTTAAAATTCCAGGCAACATTAATGACTTGGTTAGGATCATTTAGTAAAACAAACGCCTGCCTTCTAAACGACATGACGTGCCTAACACTGTTATTTTTGCACCCCAGCGGGATTCCCTTAATCGGGGACACCAGTTTACCAAAACGAGCTAAATTCTTTTCTAATTGCTCATTTTTTAAAAACGGAGGCACGTTAGAAATAATAACTTTCGTAACCGGGGTTACTAGAGGGGAAACCTGAACAAATTCACCTTTCACTGTAAATCCTTCCTCTACCAGCTTGTGTACCAGAGACACCTCCACTAAAAATATTACTAGCGCTTTATTCATTCTTGACGCCGACATAATATTTTCAAACCCCACCACCTCTCCTACTGCCAGCAGGCACTCCTCCACCGAAACCCCGGGGTCAGGCAGGCAACGGACCCCGTGTCGGCGGGTGAGAGCCCCCAGCCCTCCTGAACGAGACCCCATAACGGGATCTCCAAACACCCTCCAAACAAACAAACAAACACACACACACCACTAACCTACGAACAAACAAACACACAAAAAAAACAACTAAGTAACTATCAAACAAAATAAATAAATAAAATAAATAATAAATAAATAAATAAATAAATAGATAAATAAATAAAGTTTTAAATTTCCCGGTCCTACCGCACCGGCGTTCCACCTCTCTGCAAGCCCTTCCCACAATCCTCCACGAGAGAGATAGAGAGAGAGTGGTTTAGGGATTTGGTTTATTTTGTTTAGTTTGTAGGGTTTTGTTTAAACCATTTGTGTTTGTTTTATTTATATAAGTGTGTCAAGTCTCTTTAACTGCAGTTCTATGTCTGCGGTTGCTATTTCCGCTGCTGACCAGGCTTGACCGCCTGACACTATGACACAAGTACATTGTACAATATTTCAGAAGTGGTCAGTAATTTGAATATGTTAACTGTATTAATAGGTTAAGCACATGTATTGCTTTTGGCAGGAAATGAGAACAGCATCCAGAGAACGCCCTGAACATTTCTAGTTGTTTTTGGCAATATCAAGAGACATTCTTCATTTTTTTTAAAGGTTCACATACTTCCTCTAAATAGCTATGACGGGAAAGCAATCTAATTTGTCAGTATTGTCAGTGGAAACAATTTCAAAAGAACCTGATTCCAGGACCATAACCATAATCATTTCTATCGCCAGAATGCTGGAAGAACTATAAGAAAAAAACATAGTTAAACACTTCTAATTCAATTGAGATTTTTTGGACATAGCTGAATGCTGCCCTAACCCACATTGTCCAATTGTCTGTTTACTGCATAGTTTGGCCTACTCACTCTGCTTCACCAGAAAGCAAGCCTTGTTGAAAGCCTTATCTAAATCTAGAAAAGACACAAAGCACACCACATCTTTTTAATGCTTCCTAACCATGAGTCAGTTTTCAACAATGAGTTTATTTGTTTGTTTGTTTGTTTGTTATTCAAAGAAAGTGTCAGACAGGGTTTTGTTTTTGTTTTTTTGAATACCTTAAGATACACGTATTTATAAATATCTTAAAATCATGTATAATTAAGTTATTTAGAAATAATTAAAAATGTACTCAACGATACACAGTAAGGATACAAAAGAAAGCTATTGTCCAAGAGTAGGCTTTTTTAATAGAAATAACAGACATGTTCTTGATAGCACATGGGTGGCTTTTGACTAATAAATTAGCTGTACAGTATTTTAACTCTTTAGCTTTGCAATGGACACGAGCCAGATTGAACGAGGTGCTGCAGGAATAGAACCAATAGAAGGGCATGTCACTGGTTTACTTATGCCTTATGCAAACAAACAGCGACATCTTATGGTGGGAAAGGGGTATGCTCTTGGGTGTTAACTTGTATCAACCAACAGCTAAAGAAAAGTTGGGACACAATGAGCAGAGTTTAAAAACAGAAGTAATTGTAAGCTGTTTTTGTTTAAGACTAGAGAATTAACTCATTTTTGTTATTTTTAAATGTAATAATTAAGTCTTAATTTCATTACAACGCTGTTAATATGATGTGGGCCCTCCATGGGTAGACAGTCTGCGTTTTGTTGTTCTGGAAGCAGCTCCTGTCAATTCACTGTAATTACACGACACTTTACATAGTTCTAAACTGTAAGGAAACAGACATGTGACATACGCTCTTGAACTCAGTGTTCCAAGTTATTTCTTTTTTGTCCATAAACCGTTTCGCTGCCAAGCAAGACAGAACACAACCTCATGTTGTCTGTATTAAAATCGATGTTTACTAAGCTCTGTCCAATCAACACTCACCTTTTTCCTCATTCTCTTGTCGCTTTGGTCAATCAACCTGCACATTCCCATCCACCACCTTGCAGCAAGCCCGCTTCAACAAAGTAAGGGGGCTTAGCTCTCAATCTAATAACGGTTGTTTGCCCCTGTCTTACCAGCGTTAATAACTTTGCTAAATCATTCTAAATCTTTAGCATTGACGGTCCATATCCTGCCAGACCCAAGTAGCATGTAAGTACCTCTGGTAATTACAGTCAGCGTCTGTATGCATTACCAAATAAAGCATTGAAATATATTATGTTGTATAACACATAACGATAGGATGCGGATGCAACTTCGGTTCCCTGAAAGAGAAAATAATCATCAAGGTATGGGACATTGCCGTCAGGCAGTAAGGATTGGCTGAGCTTTATAGCAAGGCTGCCGATAGGCCTCTGCACGAGTTGACGCGTAAGCCCGCCCCCCTAGGAGCTTACTATACGCAGCGCGCAGAGAGACTCTCTTCCTCTTTTGCTCTTCAGGCTGTGAAGGCTTCCAGAGCGACCTCGTGGGTTGATGGTTATTTTCTCTTTCAGGTGTGCCATTGAGTGTAGTACAGATGCTCCAAATAGTGGCGCAGAGGAATCCAATATGTTTAACCGGTGAAACCTAATAAAAGTATGCGGTGTAGCCCAACTGGCTGCCGCACAAATGTCAGACACCGGCACCCCTTTAAAGAGGGCCCAGGATGTCGCCATACCCCCAGTGGAATGCGCCTTCAACTGCTCTGGTGGCGGAAGGCCTGCAGATTCATAAGCTAATTTAATAGCATCCACTATCCAATGGGAAAGGCATTGTTTAGACCGGCATTAAACCATGGCATATGAACAATTGTTCTGTTTGCCTCACAGTCGTTGTACGATCAATATAACACCTCAATGCCCGCACAGGGAAGATCATGTGTAACCGTTCCTCCTCTGGGGAAGAAAAAGGAGGAGGATGGAACGCCATCAACTCGACTGGTTGGTTCATAGGAAACGGGGATATGACCTTGGGTAAAAAGGCTGGATTTGGGCGCAAGAAGACCTTAGAACCTTCTCCTGCGAAACAAGTACATGATGGATGCACTGACAGTGCCTGTAACTTGCTGACGAGTTTGGCTGATACCACTGACAGCAAAAACTCAATTTTTAAAGACATGAGCTTCATATCCATGGTGTGGAGAGGCTCGAATGGTGCCTTGGTAAGGGCTTCCAGCACCACTTCAAGGCTCCACGACGGTAAACTGGTTGTCCTTGGAGGTCGCAAATGTCTTGCGCCCTTTAGGAACTACGATGCCAGAAATTGGCAACCTGGTGATAACCCATCAATGCGTACATGGCAAGCTGATATGGCTGCTAAATACACTTTAAGTGTAGAGGGAGATTTCCCTTCATCTAACAGTTTTTGTAGAAACTGTAATATCACTGCCATAGGGCAAGGTATTGGGTCATGGCCCCCCGCCAGACACCAATCTTGGAACAACTGCCACTTGTACGTATACTGCGACCTAGTAGAGGGTGCTCTAGCACACTGAATGGTTGAAATCACTGCTGTCGAGAGCCCTAAGGCTGACAGGCGCTCCCGTTCAGGAGCCAAGCCCATAGCTGCATGAGCTTGGGGTTCGGATGCCAAAGCCGTCCTTGGGCCTGGGATTGGATGATGTACCTGCGCATAAGCATCCTGAACAATAACCTCCACAGGTATTTCTTCAGTACTCGCAGATCTAAAATAGGGCAGAACCCGCCATTCTTTTTGGGCACCAGGAAGAATTTAGAATAGAACCCCTGGTCGAACAGAGCAGGGTCTACTTGTTGAATGGCACACTTCCTGAGCAATGCCTGTATTTCCACATTCAGAGCTGAGGACTGAACAGAGTCCTTCACTGCAGTTACCACCACTCCCCAGAAGGGGGGAGGTTTTAACCGGAACTGAAGGGTGTACCCGATGAGTACAGTTTTGCGCACCCAGGTGTTGTTAGTGCATTGTTGCCAGAACTGTAGCTGTGGAACAGTGTAGGGGTGGGCTAACAGTTGCCTGGAGGTTTCAGGGATGTTTTGGCTGCGCTCGATCACGAGCCACCTGCCACCTCCTCTAGGACGCCACTCTGTGTGCTGTGATCTTGCCAACACGGGTTGGTCGTGCGCTGATGGACCTACGGGGGAGGTAATACTGCCCCATGGTTGCGCCTGCTGCTGTGGCGGTGTCCTGAGCCATGGGTGTTCCTGAGGCCACTTTGGCTGGAACGGCTTATTTGGCCACATCTTAGCCATTTGCTGTGATGTCTCCCGCGCCTTGATGGAGTGTTGCAGCATCTCCTTCACCGCCGGACCAAATGTGTGTCCAGGTGTAAGTGGGGCATCCAGCAATGGGGCCTTGTCAGGCTCCTGCACTCTCGCCTACGAGAGCCAAAGTTGTCTTCTGGCCACCACTCCTGCCCTGAGCCCACGTGTTGAGCTGGGCCAGCTTCACCAGGAGCTGACTGACCATGCCCAACTTGTTTCTGAGGGCCGCAGAAGGGCACTCAGGTAGGTCTCGAATGAGTGCCGCCTGGTAAACTGTCAGCAAGCTGGCTACATTAGACAGTCTGACTGCCTCTGTGGCTGCAGAGTACCCCTTCTTCAGGTGTACCTCTGTGGTCCTGCACTGCTTATTGGGGCATGTAGGGTCTTTTGTAAGCCCCGATAATGTTGGCGTCTTCACCAACGCAGTGAACGCAGAGTCCACCGGTGGGAAGGACGCTAACCCAGCTTCACTTGCCCCCTGCATAGTAAAGGCCGAAGCCTTGCGAGAAGTCGCAGGAGCAGAGGCCGGAGCCTCCCAAGTGGACTGCACCTCCTTAACAAAGTCCGGGAATGCTAGGAGCATCCTGGACTGATGGGACTGGGCTGAAGGCGACTCAAAAACAGAGATCGCCGGGGAAGTTCTGTCTTAAGCCATTCGATGCCCAAGTGGCGGGTTGCTCTCTCCACCACAGACCACATAGGGTCATCGGTATCCAGCACCTAGAGCTCAGTGTCCTGCTCAGAGCGCTAGGAGGCTACCTCAGCCTCTATACTGTCCCTTTCCAGGATGTCAGATGCATCTCTGGAAACCGCATCGATATCCCACTCCTTTTGAGGTTGCAGTGGAAGGGGAACGACCGGTGCAGGTTGTGGAGGAGCCACTGGCTGGCTAACGACGGACCCAGTTTGTTCTGGGGCTTGGGGCACCGCATTGGCTAGGGACATGAGGATGGACTGCTGTCCCATCAGAACCTCCATAAACTGAGACATCTTGGAGGTTAGCTCCACCACCCCCGACCTGTCTCTGTAATGAGGGGATCGAGAGCGTCCTCTGCGTCACAGCGATCTGGAGTGCGACCTAGAGTCCCGACGAGGGCATACCCTAGAAGTGGAGAGGCTGCGTTCCCGAGCGCGTCTGGTAGGGGCCCTCTGACCAGCTGTAAGTTGGGAGGATGGGCTCCTGGAGAGCTGAAGCCTCCCTAGCGGAGTTGCCGTAGACGACGGTGGGGCAGAAATGGTGTGGGATGATCCAGAGGAAGGAGAGTGCCCATCCACTGATTTATTTGCCCTTTGGTGAAGGGTGCGTGCCTGGAAGCCAGCACAGAGATGGCAAAAAGCCCTATCCACCAACACAGATGCGGTGTGTTCTGGTCCGAGACACGCCACGCAATCATCATGCGGATCGCTGGCAGGCAGCTTTGCCTGATAGGTCGTGCAGAGATGAAAGCCTGACATCTCCATTGAGCATGACTCAACGAACATGGAAGGTGCGTCGAGCACCGAGCGTCGAGCGCCGAAACGCCGAGCGGCGCACGACTAGTGTCAAAGTGCCGAGCGTCGAGGTGCATGCGTCGAGCGCCGAAGCGTCTAACACCGACACGCCGAGCATCGAGCACCGACGCGCTGAGCGTCAAAGCGTCGAGCAGCGACGAGCCGAGCACCAAGTCCAAGCACGGAAGCGCTGCACCAAGTGCGGGAACACTGCACCAAGCGCCGAAGCGCTGACACCACGCGGAGTGCGAGTACCGAGCGTTGAACACTAGCATGAGACGCCTAAGAGTCAGCTGACCTGTAGACCGGAGATGCTAGTGCTGGTACAGTGTCTTATTGGTGAATACTTACCTTGGTGCTTAAGGGAGTAAGTGTTTGGTGGTCGCCTTCTTAATGGTGAAAAAGGGATTTTTTTTTTTTTTCGGATGCTGCAGCAAGTGCTTAGTGACTGTAGGGCAGGCCATACAGCTACCACGCGGTGGGGAAACACACAGCAGTGGATAATATATATATATAGGGCTGCAGAGCAGACTCCACACACGTGGTCTAACCAGAGGCAAGACCGAGGCTGCAATGCACGCATGGCCAAAGCCAACAACGCGCGTCCTAAACAAATTATATATAACAAATATATAATAAATATATAATATATACAGAACCCAAAAAACACACAATAAATATTTAGAATTATATTAATAAGAAAAGACGAAGACCACGAGAGTAAACAAAAACACGATGCCGAAGCAAAGCGTGATGGAATGTATAATGTAATATAAAATATATATATACACAATTATATAAACCAAAAATACAACTAACGAGTGCAACTGAAATAAACTCGGAGAAGGGGCACAAAACCAACTTCTCAAGCCTAAGCTTCATGAATACAATCAGTGCCAAGCTCTAATAACCTACCGCTACTGACGCTGAAGACAAAAGAGGAAGAGAATCTCCGCGCACTGCATATAGTAAGCTCCCAGGGAGGCGGGCTTACATGTCAGCTCGCGCAGAGCCTATCGGCAGCTTTGCTATAAAGCTCAGCCAATCCCTACTGCCTGACGGCAATGTCCCATACCTTGATGGTTATTTTCGACTTGAAAGGGAACTGTAGAATCACTGTTAAATAAGCATACAGTATAAAATTGAAAAGATCAAACAGGACCCCACATTGCAGAGCTAATTCTCTTTTTTCCGTTACAATCTTTATTTTAACAATATATAATGAGTTTTGGAAAAAAAATCATCATTTTGAAAAGAATGTGGCCCGTGCAGGGTTGTGGAATCATGAGACTACAGCTCCATTGAAGGGTTCAGGTGACATGATAAACCACAAGAGCAGACGTTTTCACCAGAAACCAGCTGGTACGGAATGATTGTTTTATGCTGTATGAAAAGTTTGTGGCTACTTGAAAAAAAAAGTATTTCTCCATCGCCATCCTAAAAAAATAAATAAATAAATAAAATAAAAATCTCAAGGCCATAGATTTTTATTTTGATGGCATATTCAATGACAAACTTGCTTTTTATTTGTTTGTTTGTCTTTTACGTCTAAGAACTTATTAACTACAATCAGATGAGTATTGGATAATATGACGATACAGCAAAACAGTTAACAAGAAGATAGGCGTTCACTGTGTATTAATATAACATTGTAATAGATTGAGTTATCCTGAAATACGCTCTATTTATGAGGATAATTGTGCTGCATTGTGAACAATAACTATTGTATGTTATATTACACCTGCAGTGTCCCTCAAACATGTTTGATATTTACTACATTACAGACTGTTTTGTATAAAAAAAGCCATGTAAGGTTTGTTTACTTCTTAAAAATAATAAGCCATAGTCTTATTTAGGTAGAAACAGTGTACTCAGGAACACAGTAAAACAATAATGTGAGCAAAGCTGCAGGTGTCAGATGGTATTCCAGCTGCCATGGTGACAAAGATTCGAATACCATCTCGACAGGTAATTTTCGAGCCCAGAAACAATAGTTTCTGCCATTGATGTACTGGACAAGCAGAGTCTCATAAGATGTGGTGTTCCAACCCAAAAGAGGTGTAGCCTAATAATTCGTAGCAATCGCAGAGCTGACCCCTGTCCGATAGGAGGTAGAGTTATGTGACTGTATTGTATATACATGCGTTGGTGGTTTGGCGATATCATCACAAATAGCTTTTCAACAGAGATACAAGTTGCTGCCTGGTTTCAGACAGGCTTGTGGATTTTTGTTACAAGAAAAATGAGTAAACAGCTTTTGAAACGATAACATCTTGAAACAAATAAAAATGTAGCCCGAGGTGGAGGTGTTAAGTGTGCACATGTTAAGCAGTGATATGAAAAGATATACCTTAAACACAGGAAAACCACACAATGTTCAGACAGACTCAACGATTTCACACGCTTCTACTACCATTTAAAGGGGCATGTAAGCAAGAGCTGCACAAAGGAAACGGCCGGTGAAACAGTAAGAGCTTGTACAATTGAACTGAAACAGAACAATGAGCACACTGCCCCACACTGTGCGTGGTTTCAATAATAATAATAATAATAATAATAATAATAATAATAATAATGCGTTCAATTTGTATAGTGTGTTATTGTTTCTTACAGACATTTTAAACTGTGGTAGACAGCTAAGATTATAAGATTATTTTGAAGTGCAAAAGTAATTCTTAATATACAGAGAGGACTTCAGTATTTTTAAATCGATAAAACTTGTAGGAAACTATTAAGAGCTACTATTTTGCACTTTATTTTTAGGTGTATAAGTTTACTACCACAGGTGTTGCTCATTTGTGGTAGAAAGTTAATATAAAGTAACGAATTGAACTCTAATAACATGTCATGTGAACTGATTTGCAAACCTGATACAGTAAAGTGCCTTTAAACAAATGTAACCCACACTGACTCATTTGATTTGGGGAGGATAATCCTAGGGGGTATGATGTTTGCCCAACATTTTTAGCTAGCATTTATATTAGTTTCTAAATAGATTATGATATATTAACTAAATATAATGTAAAAAGTTACATAAGTAAAATAAATCTGGTCTTCCTGTTTCGTGTGGTAAAAGGCACAGCACTTTTCGATTTTACCCCGCTATATAAATGAATTGATTGTTGTATCAGTTCTTCAATGGTTAAGTCTTGTTGTGCACTTTGTACAACGTGCGCTTATGACACTGCGACTATTCGCAGCAGTAACCTGGCTAGAGACCCAATTAAAAGAAGGGGGCTGTCTATTTTTCACAATGGCATTTTTGGTTTTACTTCCTTTTAATGGAAAATACCTAAGTAAAATATTATATATATATATATATATATATATATATATATATATATATATATATATATATATATATATATATATATATTATATATATATATATATATATATATATATATATATATATATATATATATATATATATATATATATATATATATATATATATATATATATATTATATATATCATGTCCAATGATAGTCCAATATACAGGATTAATTTATACTTCAAAAAATTATATTGAAAAATTTTAGCACCTATTTATGTATATCGTGGAAGTCAATTACAGCATAATACGTAAAACTTAATGACATGGCGTGTGTGTGTGTGTGTGTGTGTGTGTGTGTGTGTGTGTGCAGTTGTATTCTAATTCAGCAAGGGCGTGTCATTTCATTTCCTCTGAAACACGTGCTGAGACAATTTCTTACACGCCTCGCTCAGTAAACCTCAACCTCAATCCGCACTGTAAACAGGATCTATTTTCCCTGCAAGCAAAACATAAATCATACTAATATACAGTTGGCGCAATCCATGTGTTAGAATAAATACTACACGGAGTTGCGCTGGACTGAATACCCTGAATACCCTGAGAAGCCACGCTACTGCAAAACTTTGGAACTCGAAGCCTAGACAGAGCGGTTCAACCAAGATGTTTCTTTTCTCTCTTGCTGTGCATGGTTTATCCTTCAGCGCTGCAGACGCATCTCTTCGGATTGTGAAGTCAAGCAACTTGAGCGCAGAAAACAATAGCAGGTGCAACGTGGTAGACAAGACCTTCACCTCAGTATTCTTGCCGAGTGTTTATGTGATTGTGTTCCTCATCGGTGTCATCAGCAATTGTTGGGGATTGCGGAGTTTACTTGCAAAATGGAGAACAGTCGGCTGCATCAACGTGTTTGTGCTAAATCTTGGCATTGCGGACCTGCTCTATGTGATCACTTTACCTTTTCTGGTCAGTTACTATGTGATGGGCGAAAAGTGGATCTTCGGGCTCGTCTTCTGTAAAATAAATAGGTTTTGTTTTAATCTTAATTTATATGGGAGCATTGGATTCCTAACGTGTATCAGTGTTTACCGCTATTTGAGCATTGTTCACCCAATGAAAGTGAAGGGTAAAATCAAAGTGTGTCATTCAGCCATAATATCTGTCATAACCTGGGTTCTGGTTGTTGCTCAAATTGTCCCAGATGTGTACTTCAATAAATCAAATAAAAACTCTACCGCCTGCTACGACACTACATCGAATGATGAAGTATACGAGTACCTGCCGTATAGCATCGGGTGGACTATCACTGGATTTTGTATCCCGTTGCTTGTTATTTTGGGGTGCTATGGTCATGTAGCATTCGTTCTCACCAACAAGAAAAACCCCAGCGTGAACTCTTTGATGAAGCAGCGATGCTTGAGACTTATTATAATCCTCACAGTTTTATTTGTCGTCTGCTTCATACCCTATCACGTTTTAAGGAACCTCAATTTAAAGACACGGGTATTGCAAATTGAAGGGGAATGCAGTGACGCTTTCAATAACATATATGTGTCTTATCAGGTGAGCAGAGGACTTGCTTGTCTGAACAGCGCTATGAATCCCTTAGTTTATTTGGTAATCGATGACAAGGTCATTATAAAGCTGCATGTTGTTAGTAAAACGGCCAGACGTTCACTGGTGCATTTAGCAGCTGGAAAAGCCACCCAGCCGTCGATGGACAGGTAGGATTTTACGTAAACACGCGAAGAACCGATTCACTCTTTAAAAAAAAAAAAAAATGGATTCGGCTTCTTAAAAAATGCCACAGTCCCGACGTGGTTACAAGAGTGTGTTAAATAAACCTTTCAAATGTTGACCATTGAATGTAAACTCTGAAAAGACGACTGAGCAACATGATGCTTCTGAATTAATGCCCAATATGTTTCAACCATAGCGAAGTGCAGAAATACAGATTTTTGGGCAGCCTCGCTGGCTTCGTGCAGCACTATATACTGTATTCTATATTCTGTTGTATATGAGAAACTAATTTGAAAGATTATGCTTAATTATTGTAAATTACGTTTGTGAAAATAAATACAAAACGATAGTGCTTATTGTACGTAGAATACCGAAAGCATTTCCGTATTGCACTGTATTGTCTAGTATAGATTCCTGTAAGACAACAAACATTTTGATATCTTGATACACTGCCTCAGCAGCAGAACATTGTAACAAGAATAGCTTTGTTTTTGTTTTCAGAACTCCAGAGAAGAAATATTTGGCCTAATTTACACAACCGCATTTAAAGCCTGCTTTGAATTTTTGTTTTGTTTTAAAATATATAGCAAAGTTTAATGAAGAGCAGAACAGGACAATTTTCTGAAACAAGATTTGGCAGGGAAATGGCAAGAGACAGGGAGAAACATCCGTCCTAAAGATAAAACTGACGATTTGGATACGGAATTTAAAACATACCCTAACACTGGCATTAGTGTTTCGAGCCACCATTAGCAGGCAACACATCTGAGAGGTGTCTAACATTCATCTCACAGCGCTTACAGCTTTCCTTCAGGTAAACTGGAGATGAAAATCAAGTGTAATCATCAAACTACAGTATTCTACCAGCGCTACAGTATATCGGTCTGTCAGATTGCTGTCTTGCTCATCATGAGTGAAAGTCACTTATAACAGGGAGATACATTTTTTTATTTCTACTATAAAGAATTCCTGTTTTTTTTTTATTCTTTTTTTGGTTTAGTGCCAAAACTCCTGAATGACATTGCATGTATGTGGATGCACAGTGTGGTAATAACTACTGTGTGGCTACTGTTGCAACCAAAGTTCTGACGGAAACGCCCTAACTGCACACACCAGAGCAGTCGTGATTCATGTGAGCAAAGACGAGTTACAGAAAATGCTTATTGCTTTGTATGTAAATTACACTTTCCTTATCTTTATTTTATTATATTTTATCTTTAATTTCTGTTTAAGTACTGCTGACACCTGAACTCTCAAAACAATTATATGTGTGTGTATATATATATATATCTTCATAATACTGTTTCTCATTGCATATGTTAAATCACTTAGAAAGGATTGCTTGCTATAATTCCACGAAGATACAATATAATCTAGCAAGTAAAAATAATATTTCAGAAAAAAAGAAATCATTCTGCTTTTGAATATAAACATAAAGATCTGGTTTATGGATTACATGATGTTCATTTTACAGTGTTTAACTTAGTGTCATACAATATCCAACAGATCACAAAACCACCTCACAATTCAGCGTGGTGAGATTGTGTAAAAGGAGTTTCGACAGCACCGTGCCTGGAGGTGCGTGGGTAATATATTTTTCTGAAGAATGTTTTGGCTTCTGTACAAGGTTAAAGAAAGTCTTGAGTTTGCTTGCCTTGACTTCTCGGAGGCTTGTACTGCTTTACTTTCTAGGTAGACTCACTAATCTCTCCCGAGTCAAATACTGGCTGCAAAGCATGTCTGTTATTAGAGGAAGCAACTGGCTGGTCACTGACAGGAAAGGAGGCCCTGAAAGGGAGGGAACTATTTGACTGTCGTGGAATAAAAGGACCAAGTATGTGTAAGACAATCTGAAAGCAAGGCTTGCAAACAGATTTCTTTTACCTTTCAGGTTTTAAAATAAATGCAAAAAAAAAACAACTGAATGTGCCTGGCAAGATGATGTATGGAATAATGTTCCAACAATCACTTCAAGCTTTTTTTTGTTTCGTGATTGCTCTAAGCCTCAGAATGGCCAGGGGGTAGAATTCTAGCTTTCATCGATTAACATTCTAGTTCTAGAATTGTATTTTATTCATAGGGCCTTGTGACAGGGTGACCAGGAGGCAGAAAGACGACTCTGAACTTTAAGAGCTGCAAGTACTTTATTGTATAAATAATATGTGATTAACAAAAACACAGCTCATCAATAATGAACAGAAATCCCTCACCCAAGTCTGACACTATCGCAATGTCTCTCTCTCTCTCTCTCTCTCTCTCTCTCTCTCTCTCTCTCTCTCTCTCTCTCCCTCTCTCTCTCTCTCCACAAAAACACATGAACACCAACACTTTATTTACAGCCAGGGCTCTGATTTGCTACAGGCCCTTTGTGTTTAGATACTGCTGGAGGGCGAATGTATTTCTTTTTCAGTGGACACAAAATTAGAAGTGAGCTGTGGAAGGAGTTTACTATAATACTAGATAATAAAATAAAATACTACAATAAAAAGAGCTGTTGTCAAGAATGTACGTCAAAGTGTCCTGAATGAGGTTGTGTGAAGCGCTTGTTCAAAGCTGGCACCAGAGTGTAGAAATGATCGGTATGTTTCTGTAGTAAATCAACAATCATACTTTGCTTCCCAAGCATCTAATAAATTCCAAGCTCTGGCAATACAGCAAACATCAAACCATGTACCAATTCAAATGTACACTTAAACCAACATTCTAAGATTGTTAGTTCTGGTTTTGCATTTTAGAGGTGTTGCAATATTAGTACTGGAACTGGTTGAGAAATCTGTAGTTTACATCCTACAGTAAGTTTACATTTTTGTTATTTATTTACTAACCCTGTGGATAAAATGGGAATGAGTCACTTGACCACACAAGTCTCTGGAATGTTTAAAACACCAACATGGATACAATTCTGTTGTTTATTGTAATGCCACTTCAGAAAAATGACAACAAATTACAAAATGTGTATTAACAAGCATCTTCTGGGAAAAAAACATTTCAAATTCCTGTAAAATCACCACCCAGTATGATTGGTGAAAGGTGGTACCGTTTTCGAGGGGCTTCCTTGATATAAACTGTATAGCCCTGTCAAAAAAAAAAAAAAAAAAAAAAAAAAAAAAAAAAAAAAACAGCAATTAATACTGACCTATTCTTGCTGATGGTAGTTACATACCTGGCTTGTAGTTTTTGTAGCAATTTACTGCAAACATTATTAAACTCAGTACAAACCAAAAGTTCAATTAAATTTATGCCTTAGTTACTACTGCACCTATCGATCAAGTGTGTTTACCAATACATTAAATATTAACTAAAGACTAAAGACATTTTAATCACATAAACAAGGTGGGGTTTTACATACAGCTGTGCTGAACATTTACCTGCAGTAAATAATCTGAACAAGTGAGTGGTTGCTTTTAGTACGAAAGATTGGGATGGAAATATTAGCCATTGCTAACTTCATGCATATGCAACACTTTCATTTTATGTACCAAAATGTGTAAAGAGACTTTTTCAGTGGAACCTTGCCCTGCAGGCATGCCCACTTTTGATGAAGGACACAATATTTAAGCTCAGTAAACATTCTTCTTAGTTACACAAGCTTGCAACTGCACAATGACCTTTGCTAGCTATAACTGTCGTATTAATCAAAAGGAGAGCGTTACACAGTTCCTATTTGTTAAATAAAAATGTTATGAATACAATGTAACCCTATTAAATGTTCCATGTATATTAATGTGCTTACATTAATTTTGGGAACACAACCATGATGTGGCTGAGACTCGTAAGTCATTGCCAACATCAGACAGGTGTAAAATATGACTGCAAAAATAATGATCTGTTAATAACTGTGTTCTAAATTTTGAGACACAGTCAGATCCGCTTAGAATAACGTAGCTTCGTTTTACTAGTGGGGGTTTTGGAGCAGTTTTCTAGAGATCTGCGTATAATAAAAGCACTATAAGAGCTCTTTGCACACGAGTGATCGATCCTTAAGATATATCAAAATAAACACATCCAGGTATTGAAGTAAAATGAGGTTGTTTATTATCATTTGGAGTTTTATTTTAATCGCAATCCAGTGCAACCAGACTTTGCATGGCCTCTTCATCCAGGGGAAGGTCGAGGGCTGTGTTTGGATCCCCGAGGTACTTTAAATATCAACCCCATTGCTGGATCACTACAGTAGCCACGTATATCAAATTAAAGAAACCCACAAAACCAAAAAATAAAAGAACAAAAATGTAAAAAATTTAAAAAAATGACAAAAAAACAAACAAACCAAAAAAATTAAGTTAAAAAAAGGGAAAGGGATCCGAGGGCATTGTGCGACCCCCAAGATCGGTAACTTATAGGAAACCATAAGGCTACCGTTCCCCAATTTGTCATGCTTGAAATATTGAGTTTCCTCGAGTAATACCAGGTATTTCAGCTAGTTCTCTCTATTTTTTATTATTTATGTATCATGCTTACTAAAATAACACAGAACAAAAAGTCTAGGTGGCAAGCAATCAATTCAGTTATTAAACCACCCTTTCTAGCTGTGATTACCAGGGGTTTAGAATCAATTTTCTTCAAAACGTATTACTAGATAGTATATTCTCTGTCATCTACTTTCATTGGGTTTCCAACACCTGACATAAAACAATACGATACAGCTTTTTTAATCAAACACCATAAAAAAGATCACAGTCTGATAGCTTGTAATATGGACCGTAATTCCATCTACATTAGTTAATGGCAAACAGAGGGAATTGCTTTGGAAGTAGAACGGATGGCAGGGATTACAAGGGAAAATGAAGGGCATTGCAATTAGGGAAACGAGCATTACCATCAGTGTCCACACAAACTTAATGAGACCAAACCACAGCCAAGGGAAGTTTCCAACCCGGTGTGACAGAAAAGTGGCCATTACTAGGTTTAAAACAATATCTGGAGTGGAACAAATATAGAAACACAAATATGAAAAAACCTAATATTTCTCTCAACGCTAAAAAAAAAAATACAGGGAAAAAAAAAAAAAACTATGGAAATTTACAGTAGGGGAAAGTTGCCTAAAACGGGATACTGTTGCAAAAACGGGTCACCAATGTTTTCTCGCCTGCAAACTGCAGCCATCTGACCATTCCCTCATGACAGCCTGCTTGTGAAACACGTTGTGTCCAAACAAGGTGAGTTTGTTTGATTTTTGCAGGGTCTACTATAAAAATAAGGGTCTGTAAACGTAGTATCTGTGTCTATAAATAGTGAGAAAATATAATAAATACTTTTTTAGGGATTACAAATAAGTTAATAAATAGCGCTAGGGTGGTGTTTAGACTGGAACTGTGTAAGGTCAATGTCACTGGGACCTGTTGGCTAGCATGTCTTTCTCAAGCTACTAGTTGCACCCCTATTACATTGTCAACCCTAATTTACCAACCCTAGTTAACCACTAGTGCCATTATAGGGAACCAGAGATAGGCCTATTCACTTCAGGCTTGTCATATTTTGGTATGCTAGCTTGTTGTAACACATGGCCTAACTTCCTTCCTATCGCTATGCTCTATGCATTTGCACGTACATTTAAAGCCCTTTACAATACCTCCTTTTCAGAGTATATTCTTACATAAGGAATTGTGTCTTTGTCTATTGCTCATACAGTGCAGTAATATGAATCCAACTGAGCTGTAACATGAAAGAAATTATGAACAAGAATTTAAAGTTGGCATCCATCCTCTTACTGACAAGTTTTAGCAAAGAAAACACCCCTTTGTGAAGGGCGGCAAGTTGTTGCATGTGTGGTGTGTAGTGGAAAGGGTTTTAAAAAGGTGGATTATTCTCTTATCCTTGTATCGTTTCTGTTGTTTGTGGCCAATACATATTTCTGTTTTTCATCACATCATTGAAAAAGGTTCACAGCTACAAGTCTAGCTGCCGAAGATTGTTTCCAGTAGCCTTAGTTTAACATTCTGCAAGGGGATTTTTTTTATGTCATCAATGTGAAACTAATATGATTATTAGTCTGCCCTTCAGCACCTGTGCAAGCCTCTCTGCTGACAATTGTGTAGCTTGAGGTAATTGCATTTAACAAGATGCACTGTCGTGTGAAAAAAAAAAAAAAAAAAAGATTTATAAAGAATGCTCTTGAACACTGGTTGGTTTGAATTAAATGTGCCCTTTGTAATTAAATATTAAAAAAAAAAAAAAAACACAAAAAAACACTAGACTGAATGCATCTTAACTGTAGCAATTAACACAACCAACCCAGTTATCATCACAATGCAGTTATCAGCAGGGAAGGCCATTATGGGATTCTAGAAGTGCTTTTCAGATGTCCCTTCAGCAGAGCATAAAGCGCTATTAGAAAAAGGGGGGCTACTAAAGTGAACTGTGACAACAGCCTTTAAGTACACATAGCTGCAAATGCCATTTAAATATCATTTAATTCACCACATTCATTTCAAAAACTGTGGCAATTCATAATAATAATAGAAACATTTTTAAAAAAAGAACCTAGCAGCTGTGGTCATGTGATTTACAGTAATACACCTCTTTTATCAGACCAAAACATTAAGCATTTCCCGATCAGGAAATAGGTGTGTATGAGTTTATAACATTGGCTTCTAGACAACAGTAAACCTTCATATTTTATAATATTTATCAGTGCACAATCTTTAATGACATGAGTACTGTTTTTGTTATTCCTATCAGTTCCTGTAAGTGTAGTAATGTGCCAGACAATAGATTATTACTGTATTAAAATACATTGAAGTTGCTATGGTGTAAAGGGGTGAAATTGGAATATATGTCAAGAACTGTGGAAAGTTTGTTACAATGGTTCTAACCTGGATCTGCTTATACAGCATATCACTTCTGTAGGCACACTGGTCCTTATAAAGCCATCATAATCTGTACAAAGCCTGATGCAATTAATTTAAGAGGATTTATAGATTGCCAACTTTTTATTATTTTACTGTTGTTGGTTCTAGACAACTACAGCAAATAAAAGGTGTTGGGAGTTTTAAATAATAATACTAACATTGTTCTCAAGTGATCATTTATATCATTTAAGTATATAGCCTCAGATGCCTAGGAGTGACTCAGTATGAAGAGACTGATCTCCACTGAAACTATGATAAAAGGAAAACATCTAAATTAAAGGTGCTTTCTCCTTTACCCACTGTAAATGAGTTTAAATTTTTGGTCAGAATGTACCACTTAATCCAGGCTTATCTGCTCATATAATAAAGATTCATCGCAGTCAAAGTCACCAGTGATTGCTATGACAGTTTAATCTTGGGACTGTATAAAAATATCAAAAAATGATCTAGATGTATAATGTGTATGTGGGTGTTCCAAAGCATATCTATTTTTCAAATTTCAAAGGCCGGCTTGACAGTGACGTCACAAAAGCTTTGTATTCAGTGCTCCCGATGGGGATGGCAAAACCAAAAATAAATTATTAAATGTATCTTTATCCTAGCTAAGTGGTTAATTATGAGTGGGGTAATTAGAAAACACAATGGTACTAGGTGGGTAATTCTTGATTATTTCTGAATTACCCACTCAGAAGCATTATGTAGCCTGCCTCTCTGTGTATTCTTTGTTAAAAATTTTGCCTTGTGGTAAGTCAGTCATAAAAAAAACCCACACAAAGTGAACTAATAGGATGGTGGTAGGAAAAATTGTCACACACTTGACTCAAAAGCATTTTCAATATTGGGCCCGTGGGGATGTTATCAAACAAATTAGAGATAAGCCTTACAGCCTTGTTTGAAATGTGCGTGCTTACTATAAGCACACACATACAACACAGTGTACAGGGTTATCATATTGCTTTCATGAAGTAGCTCTGTTGGCTGCTTGTCAACACATAAAAGATAACAGCTGCCATCCCTTGCTGGGGGACACAGTGAAAGCAGGGTGTGTACGTATATATATCGAGAGACCCACTTGTCCTACTTAGAGGAAACTTGGTGATAAACTTTGTTCCAACAAATTACTGACTATTATAATCTCAAGATCTAAAGAACTGCTTATCTAATTGTGGTTTAAACGTGTTCATATTGTTTAGTGCAGGCTTTTCTGATATATTTACAAAAGTGCAGTCTCTTGAGAGTATTAGAACTGGAGGCATATGAAGGCGGCCGACTGTAAATCATGATAAATTTGTTCATGTTCCAGAAAGCTCTCATTTTGAATCCAGAACTGTGGCAGGGGAGGTATGTTACTGACGTGCTCGTTGGCTTTCAACCAACACAGCGAATGGAAGTGTCCAACAGGTTTATTTTGGATTATTTCATGAGTTACAAACCCTGTAAATATGGCATATATATTTTTTATATTCTGACTTTTTTGTCAGATAAACCCCAAATAAACCCAAACTGGTATGTAAAAATTATTTTGATTCACCAGTTGAATCCCCATGGATTTGCATGAGCTGAGAAACTAAACATGTTAAACTGCCATGTTAATTTAAAGGTCATCCAACACTTAAAAGGAAACTTAAAATGTACAAATATGAGTGGGAAATCTTTTTTCAGAAGACTGGAATTCTTAAAAAGGTCAAACATTTTCATTTGGTGTCTTATCATTTCCACTTGAATAAATGAAAAAAAACCCTGTTACTTAATGGAAATTTCTTCAAGTTTGCCTGTTGCTAAAATGACCTCACATATAAAGCCTGAAGACCTACTATTAAATCCTACGGTTTCTAACTAGTGCTAACTTGTTCACTTCTCTTAAGTGGTAATATATGATTGTGAATTGGAACTGTCTCAATTGTTTTGGCTAAACTGCCACATAGTACAAAGTGTGAGGCTCAGTTGGAGCACACTTTAGATTGAAAAACATCACCATGTAAGCATCTGCCATCTTCAGGTAGCATAAGATTTACAGGGGCTGTAGGCTTTAATGGGTAGAAGCTTGGTAAGTCTGGGTAAAAACTATTATTAGTAAAATGCCATGCCTATGGATTTGTATTGCAGGCATACTTTCAATAGACTAAAATGTGTAAATATGCCATGAAACATTGTCGAGCTTGAATAAACGCCAGGCTGCAACATATATCTTAATCTGCAACTATTTAAATGTTTAATATCTACCACAAAATACCAGTAATATCCTTCTATTTCTTTCTTCTCTAGTCTTTATATCTAAGCCTGTATTGTTATTCAACCAAGGTAGAGAAAATAGACATACTAATATCTCTACAGACATCTGGGTGCAAGGAAACTGCTTATTTATTTGTTAAACTTGTTTAGTTTTTTTGGCTTTGCTAATTAAGATTCTACACAAAACAGCAGCTGGCGTTTTGAAAATAATCCACATGGTCAGTTGGGCTGGGTTTTGTTTTCAAGACGATGGTGTCATTCCAAAATCCATAAATTAAACAGTAGGTTTCTGCCCTCTTAATAGTAAACTCATAGCTTTTCTCAGGCAGAAGGTTTCCAATCTCAATGCTGAAGGAAGACACAGAAATTGTCCCAAACTGACTGCCTTCCTCCAGTGTGGTTGGGGTTATTAATTTGTATCTGACTTCAAACTGTTCAGGGGGGTGGAGAGTTGACTGGCCTTCTATATACCACGTAAGCATTGCACTCTCTTGGAAAGAGTGTGACTCCTTTTTGTCAAAGACTACAGGCATCTTTACGTTAACAGCCAGTCTAATGTGTGGGATTTTGGTGTGTCCCATGTCGGAGATGAGCCGGTGTTTTGTGTGAAGCTTACCTGGCATCAGAACGGAATTGAAATCTGAAAGCACTTTGGTGACGTGCACAAGCCTTTCTTGGATAGACTCCCATTCCGACGAGAACGTCGCCATGTCGTAAGTGCGCAAGATGGTCTCCAGTTGCTCCTTCCCATGCTTGATCTCTTTATAAAATTCTTCTAGAAGATGCAGCTTGATTTTTATCTGGGTGGTTCCTATTTTCTTCATCTGTTGAAATTTCCACGGATCAATCAAATGAAACATAGTGGAAGTTGTCATGTAGTTCTGGTCGCCAAATGATAAATCTTTCCACATGACGTCCATGTAGTGAGAACACTTTTTCATGATGTCCACTCTCACCTTGTACCTTCGGAGAGCTGCGCTGCTCAGCTGGGAACCGATAAATCCCACAATACTGTTTTTCTGTTCGGTGTACTTTTTCCAGGGTTCCCCAAGCTGGCCGTTCCTTTTCGAGATGAAACTGTTTTTTGTCAGTGGCTGAAGTCGAGTCCATTCATTGTGTGAAGACATTTTCAAACCGTTTAATTACTGAGAAAAACAAAAAACAAAATAAACACAGCAGTTATGATTTCTACATTAAAGTTGGAAGTTAACCTTCTGGGTTCCATCCATACACTGTAGTCGTGATGACCATATATTTGATGCTTTTGGTAGCAAAGTGCATGTCTGTGACATTTTTTGAACATTATATTAATGGATAAGGGATAAACCACCTATATCACCATGCAAACAATCTGACACCCAGTGATTTTGTTCTGTGGTGTTTTACCTGGAGATGGATTTAATTCCCTGTTCCTTATTTTCTTGATTTTTTTTGAACAGCTCAAAACATTAAGTACACCTGGCTCCCCTGGGGAGACACTAAAGCCCCTTTCACAATGGCACTCCTACCCAGGTTCCAGCTAATCGGGTCACAATCCTGCATAGTTTGAAACCATGTACCCGGGTTTTACCCGGGTGGGCAGTGACCTACCTCAGGATATGTGTTGACATGCTTTAACCATCGCTTTAACGATGGCTGTTGGTAACAATTAACATTTCTATTTATTCTGTTTATTATGACACAGATTGCAGCAGGTATGAAGAAACATTTGCTCTAACCAACATTTGGGCAGACGACTCAATCCACAAGCTGCTTCATGGCCATGGTGTACTTGTCACCCAGGTCGACCCTGCTTCTTCAAAAAGCAGTGTGAAATTGAGTAGTAGCACGACACTGGGTAGGGTCTGATCCAGGTACAGCATGCCAGTGTTTAAGGGACTTAAGACCACCAAAGATTTAAACACAAGCAGAAAAATTACTAAAGATATTGAAATAGGAGTACCGAGGGAGTCTAAAGCCCAGTCTTCACATGCTTGCTGCAGGAAGCTGCCTTTCACAAGTCTGGCCCAGCATTGTTTAATAGAGTCGTCTATTCCAAAACATTTTGTATTCTAGTAACGTTTAATGTGGAAGTCATTGGTCACAAACGTGACACAGACTTTTTTTAATGCGTCGATTTTTTAAATTTTTATATTTCAAGCTTTTCCCAAACCACTTAATTATGTTTATCAATTAGTAGTTTTCTCCACATTTAATACAACATTTGTAACATGACTAAGTTAATGAATGAAAAAAATAGAAATACTACTTACCTCTCACTCATTATTGAACTGAAGCTGTAATGATGAAATGACCGCACAAGCATGCACATGGAAACACGACTTTATACTTGTGTACCAACGCAAAGTATATGGCTGCTCTAAAGTTTGAAATTTTAGGAGTTTAAGTTAAGGAAACACATTTGAAATAAACTATAATAATGGGGCCAATGAAACAGACAGCAAAGTCACAGGGATAGCAAATTGGCACACAACAAAATGGCTTTAATTGGCAGATCTAATAACTGACAAGTGTTCAGCACATGTAAGAGAGTACTAGGGTTCTTTCTGAGATTCCTCAAGTGTTGAGTTACAAGTGGTACTCAAAACAAATAAGATGACTTTCTTCTGACCAACCCAAAAAGAAAACAGCCCAATCTAAAAAAGGAGGTCCAAACCACTGATGTTGAAGATATACTTACCATTGCCAAGTCAATATCGCTTGTGCCAGCATGCAGTAAGTTTCCTCTTAATTGTTTCTGAGACCTAATTGATTAAATAGCTGCATGAACCTACACATTTCAAAAGACACTCAATCAAAATCAAAATGTAAAACAGAAACTGTCAAATAAACGACTGAAAGTATCAAAAAGGATTTGAATCTAAAATGTGTTTATTTCTCATTTACGAGAAAAGATCATTAATATTCTAGTTTTACCTTATAAAATGAACCTTGTTCCCCTGGTTTAGGTCTATGAATAGGTAGTGGAGGATGTGTAAGGGTGGAAAAGGACAGAGGAGAGGGGCTTAAAGACCCCGTGGGCTCTAATTCTGTGAGATTCTAAAATGGGGTTTGCAAACAACCATGTTAGTGCATAGATTCTTATCAACACTTCATTTCATTTTTCTCCCTGCACGCAGGTGAACTATAGTGTGTAGACTTCATTTCAGAGACTGTGGTTTTTGAGCAATGCAGTGGAATTCCCCACATGTGACAGTAAAGTGAGTAAATATCTATAAATTATGTTTCATTAGTTTGCTTTTACTGTAGTTTTTCTTTTTCTTAAGGTGATTGGTGCTTTGGCTTTGAGTTCAGGAGCTGCTCTCAAGGTGATTGGTGCTTTGTTTATGAGTTCAGAAGCTGCTCAAAAGGCGATTGGTGCTTTGGCTTTCAGTTCAGGAGCTGCGCTTAAGGGGATTGGTGCTTTGGCTTTCAGTTCAGGAGCTGCGCTTAAGGGGATTGGTGCTTTGGCTTTCAGTTCAGGAGCTGTTCTTAAGTCCTAGTCGCTCGGCTTAGACATCTGTAATGTAGGCTAAATCAGCCAAAATGTCTATTTTAATAGGGGGCCATCTAATGCACGTAGAAGAGCCAGAACCATCTAATGAATTGCGCAGAGCCAGAACCATCTAATGAATTGCATAGAGCCAGAACCATCTAATGAACTGCGCAGAGCCAGAACCATCTAATGAATTGCGCAGAGCCAGAACCATCTAATGAATTGCATAGAGCCAGAACCATCTAATGAACTGCGCAGAGCCAGAACCATCTAATGAATTGCATAGAGCCAGAACCATCTAATGAACTGCATAGAGCCAGAACCATCTAATGAATTGCGCAGAGCCAGAACCATCTAATGAACTGCGCAGAGCCAGAACCATCTAATGAATTGCGCAGAGCCAGAACCATCTAATGAACTGCGCAGAGCCAGAACCATCTAATGAATTGCATAGAGCCAGAACCATCTAATGAACTGCACAGAGCCAGAACCATCTAATGAACTGCGCAGAGCCAGAACCATCTAATGAACTGCGCAGAGCCAGAACCATCTAATGAACTGCGCAGAGCCAGAACCATCTAATGAACTGCGCAGAGCCAGAACCATCTAATGAATTGCATAGAGCCAGAACCATCTAATGAACTGCGCAGAGCCAGAACCATCTAATGAACTGCGCAGAGCCAGAACCATCTAATGAACTGCGCAGAGCCAGAACCATCTAATGAACTGCGCAGAGCCAGAACCATCTAATGAACTGCGCAGAGCCAGAACCATCTAATGAACTGCGCAGAGCCAGAACCATCTAATGAACTGCGCAGAGCCAGAACCATCTAATGAACTGCGCAGAGCCAGAACCATCTAATGAACTGCGCAGAGCCAGAACCATCTAATGAACTGCGCAGAGCCAGAACCATCTTATGCCCTATGAAGAGTCAGAACCATCTAATACACTATGAAGAGTCAGAACCTGACTCCAGTGAGAGCATCTGAACACTGAAAAAAAACAACAACAAATACAAACACACTATTTCAGTAATTGAGTGACAGCCCATTCAGAAAAGGTTTTGTAAGGGTTCCAAACAGAACCTGAATACATAGGTGTGTGGTATCAACTTTGCAGGAAGGAGCCTAACATCCAAATAGGGCTGTGTGAGACACAAAGTTATTCCTGGTAGAGGGAATACAGAAATAAAATACACTTTTTTTTTTTTTACCTGGAGTAAATTCATGCCTGATCCGGACGCATTACAATACAGCATGGTTGGCTATTCCTGGTCTTTGTTCCAACCCTATTTTAAATATTTTCAAAAACGATTGAATCTTCATCCAGTCCCTGAAGTAGTTAATGATCTAATTCCACCTGTTAAACCTGGAGTGGAACGAATCTGCAGCACCGTATTTGCACATTTCCAGAATCATAACTTGTGTTCTTTGAGATTGGCCCACCGTCTAATCAGATCAAAACCATTTTTTGACACGAGTTGTTCTGTTCCGTGCACCGTAGTTAGTTTAATGTGAATTTAACATGAACGCTTTTATAAAAAGAAACGTTCTGAGTTGTTAGTTGTTTTACTTTATCCTTGGATTTTGAAAAGCGATTATTATTATTATTATTATTATTATTATTATTATTATTATTATTATTATTATTACACTTATGTTTACCTTCTAACTTTTTTGACCTACCTGCAATACATTGTCGTCTTTGATATATTTACAACAAAACTACGCAAACTTTATTATTTTAAAAGCGAGTTGTTTTGTTGCAGTCGCTATAGAAACCAAAATGTCTCATTCTGTATTCTGATGTACCATTAGTATTGTGAGGTAATCCGGGGATTTTAATCAGTATAAAACAATAGTTACTCCAACAAACAACACACACACACACACACACACACACACACAAACAAAAAACGTACATTCGAGTTGTGTTACTGCATTCCCATTTCACTTATGTTAGTTGAAGATGCAAGGAAATGTTATACTACGTTTGACCAGAAGCGGTCACTAAAAGCACAGGAATGAAACAAATACGGTACACAAAAACAATACACGATATCTGAATTTTATAACTGTAGTAGTATGACCGTTTGTTGTTTTCTACTCATGGGGGACTCTGGATAAACATGTTTATTCTGGTCACAAACTACTAAACAATTAAGACAGAGCAGAACACTTCCTTTTCTGTATTCTGATCTAATTTAGCTACAAAGTAGAACAGAAATTAGGAGCTACTAATCTAAATGGAATCGCAGTCACTCGTTTGTGTAGTTTGCGGTTTGTTATAAATCTGTCATAAATAAGGGGGTAAATAAGGGGGTCTGAAACAGCAACAATAAAACCCCCAGCCCTAGTTATATTATTGTTTTTTCTGTTGCTAATTGGAAAGAAAAGCAATCGTGCAGCAGTGACTTTCTCTTCTGTTCTATAGCTTGCCATTCTAATTGTCGGTCAAACTGTTTAAAAGTGGTAATATTTAACAATGCTTCACCAACAGCTTTAAAAGAAATTATAAAAGAAGCTATAGTTATAACAATAGACATTCTAAGACTCCTAGCTGAAACTTCCACCTGATTTTCTAACAGTGCTTATTTTTAAAATACCTCAGGATACCTCAAATATCTCAGGATCTTGACTTTTCAAACTCTTATTTTGTATTTTATGTCTCAAGGTACTCACCAGTGGTATATATATATATATATATATATATATATATATATATATATATATATATATATATATATATATATATATATATATATATATATAGTAACATGACTGCACCTCACCACAGTCCGTTGCCCCTTTAAAAGCAGGACCCAGGACACAGAAATGGAAGTTTCAGTGCTGACGCACTAGTTTTTTAATTAACACAAATTAAACACCTAGCTCTTACGAGTATTAACTACACGTGAACAGGAACCTAAACTATACAACAGGACAGCTAAGCTGTTTACCTGTTATACAAGCTATCAAAACACACAAAAAATGCTTTCACACAGTACCTTTTTTTCATAATGGTTGAAAGCACCATCAGCCGGGCCCTCCACACAGCAGCAGCCCTAAGCAAACTGGTTGCTTTCTTTAAATACCCTGCACCTGGCTCTAATTTAAAGGTGGAGGTGGGCTCTTCACCTCCTCCCCCTTGTTTGTTGCTTCTCCTTCAGGCGCTGGAGAGAGTGGGGCTTCTCCCTCAGGCGTTGGAGACAGCGGGGCTTTTCGTGCCTGCTCCCATTTCTGGAGCTGCAGCTCAGTTGGCATCGGCTATGGCAGTCCATGTTCCTGCCTCCACTTCTTGTTCTGCTCCAACTGGGCAGTGGTATTCATATTGATCTTGGCAATCAATTCCTCTAAACTTTCCATCCCACCACTGCCACCATATTTAACACGACTGCACCTCACCATGGTTCGTTGCCCCTTTAAAAGCAGGACCCAGGACACAGAAATGGAAGTTTCAGCACTGACACGCTATTTTTTTTAATAAACACAAAATAAACACCTAGCTCTTACGAGCGTTAACTACACATGAACAAGAATCTAAACTATACAACAGGACAGCTAAGCTGTTTACCTCTGACACCAGCTAACAAAACACACAAAAAAAGGCTTTCACACAGTATCATTTTTTCATAACGGTTGAAAGCACTGCTCCACACAGCAGCAACCCTGAGCAATCTGGTTGCTTTCCTTTAATACCCCGCACCTGGCTCTAATTTGCAAAGATAGCCAGGTGCAGGGGATAATTAATAAAACAATTAACACAAATATTATTAAACCATTAAACAAACACCAATGTGCATTTGCACATGTTTCTTTTTCTTTTTTTTTAATCGGAGGAAATTAACCCTCTCCCTGCTCACACTATATATATATATATATATATATATATATATATATATATATATACATACTCCTACTCAACAGCTGTCACCACACTGTGCTGCATTCGTTTTCTGTTGCTCTTTTGACTTCCAGTCAAACAACTGCATGGCAGTCAAAAAATAAAATGCATTTTCTTTTAAAATGAAGCATGTGCTTTTATAGTCAGATTGGTCTGTTTATGGAATTTCTATGCCAGAGAACATGGGTTTACTACAACAAGATCATATTTTGGGATGAAAAAAAAATCTACTATAAAGTACTTAGAAAACCGAACTATGTAGGAACAGATGTGATTGTTCGACCACAGCTAGAAATGTGACCTGCGACAATAAGCTAGTAGACCTTATACAGCCTGTAGACTGCAATTCATCTGTAAGGAACTGGACAGGGCAGATCTTCAAAAACAACTGAATGCATTCGAATTTATTGGGTGGGTAGTGCATCTCCATATAGAAGAGATTTCTATTAATCTCTCTGGAATTTTACAAGTTATTACATTTTAATATATTGCACTGTGTCAAACACGGACAAGAGTCAATACAAGCCTGACCCCTGCAGGGCAAAATAGGTAATACACACAAACAGCATTCTGTCAGCCATGTTTTCTTTTGTTTTAATTTACTTTTGTATCATTTTTTTCAGTCATGCTATTGTGAAACTCATAAGTTGAAAGCCTCCCTGTAACCTCAACTGAGCTCTCAGAATCATGCCAAGTACAAGTGCTCTATCCCTCTGCAACACATCAAGAAATAATACATCAAAAAGAAATACTACACAGAACAAATACATGTTCATGCTTACAGTTACACTCGGGTGTTCCAAATGTACTTGGAGGTCAGTTATGATTCTGAAAACCCCTGTCACAGTGGTGCTTAAACATTCTGGAGTTTCACCAAGAATTGGAAAATAATACTCACTGAATCTAAACTACAAGAAGAACACATTAGTTAAAATAACTCTGAAATTTCATTCCCATATCAAGGTACTCTTTAATGCAATGAATCAGCCTCTGTACCCGCTAGCACAAGTGGACCAGGGCTGTCAAAATGCAGCACATTGCTAAAGCCCAAAGCAAATTGTGGAAAGCAGAATTAATTTGCAATAATATATTCACCGTTTGCATTCAACAGCTATTTGCATCTATTTCTCTTGTTTTCATCTATGTGCTTGTCTAGAGGAAGCTGTTTAAATGTATGACATTTTTTACTCTGCTAAGCAAATAAACTAATAAAATTACTTTAGCTGTCACCAGGGATGACCCCTTCTGAGACTGATTGACACCTGATCGATAAATCTGTCACGGAAAGGAACAGGCATAAGATTAAAAGTCACAGATATTAATTGCATTCATTCTTTTGATTGAGTAAATAAATAATAGACAAATGGTGAGAAATAATTCAACATGCTGTTATTACATTTAAACATTAATGATGCAGGCTTTATATCTCAGTTGTCATTTGTTTTTCCGGATACCTTAACATTGGCTTTATTTTAACCATTTTCTTACCTCTTGTTAACATGAGCAAGTTTATCCCTCATCCTCTTATCATTGCACTGAAGTTCAATTTCTTTTTTTTATGTAGCTTAAATTCCTTCTTCCTGGTGCCTTATCACTTCCTGTGCTGTGTGTGGATCAGACCCGTAACCTCTTAGCTCTTTGTTAAAAGGTTATTTTGTCACATGATTTGTAAGGAATAAGGAAATCTGTTCAGTCCTAGGCAGTTGCCATTCTCCAAATTAATGAGAGGCAGATATAGAGAACAAATATAATAAGCAAATACAGAATCATAATTGCAAATGGGGAAGGTGAAAAAATAAATAAAATGACCTTAAGGCTACTTGCTGTTTACTATATTGATAATTATCATCCAACAAAATTCAAAGGACAAAAAAAAATACTGTGCATCCAATTGATTTATGTTAATAGTAATTCAAACTATTAATTTTCTTTACATTTTCAGGTATATTTTGTTTTCGGGCTTGCATTATCAGTTTGAAGCTAGAAAAGGTTACTGTTGCTTAACAAAAAACCCCCTGTCACTTAGCTCATTAGTATTGACATTTTATGAAGCCCTGCAATTAACAATATCTCATCACCATTCTATTGTCCTGATCTGTTGAAAACGATGTGTCTTGGTTTCAGTGAAAAGCAACTAAAAAAAAAAAAAAAAACCCACTGCAAGTCATTAACATATGCATCCCATTAAACAACACGGAAAGGGCTCATTAGCAGATTTATATTCATTGAAATGCAGTCATTATTGGCAATCCATAGCTAAATGGTTTGGCTTGCAGTTGAGATTAAAAAAAATAATAAATGCCAAGACACATCACCAGTTTACTGTGTTTATTCATAAACACAACTAATTGTTAATACTGTCACAGTGGAATATGACATTAAAAGTTAAGAAAATTAAATCTAAAGCAAGTTATTCTTTAATTAGAAAGAGATCCTATCACTATCGGTGGAGGAAATTATGTTTAAACTAGCCTGCTCCCCTTTCCTCATTCAGTGAGTGACGAGTGATGCATTTTTATTTAATAGAAACTTCATTCACTGCATTATCTTGTTAATTTGACTCATTTTGTAAAATGTGCTATAGAAAAGGAAACATGCCTGATAACAACTGTATGATCTCTTCAAATAAATAACAGCGCTGAGCAAAGTCCTCTTGATGACAAGATAAAGGTTGGCTTGACAGTAAGAAGCTTTCCGTGTCGTATGGTTTGTTATCCTTCACATTTGATAGCTTATCTTCGTCCTAGTGAATTGTTCCTTGACGCTTACCTATGTTCAGATCACTCAGCAAACAGGAGTCATATTCGGTTTTGTTTGCCCTTTTTAAAACAATTTTCAAGATAGCAGACTGAGTGAAGCTAGTCCTAGCTCTTTCACAGAAATGGAACATAATCCCTTTTTGTTTAATCCTGCCTTGCTTGTTATCTCACTTTTGTCTTGTTTAAAAACATGCTCTGTTTATGCTATAGAGGAAGTAGCTTTCTTTTTTATATACTGTACGCTGTTTGCAATTATTCTTGGTACTTCTTATTGCAATTAATCAAATATTGTGTTGTTTTGTTTGTGTTAAGGTGCTTTGAATGCCATTCATATCTGTAGCAGAAATTACTTCAGTCATATCTTCATTGTACAAGGAAGATCCAGCTCAATGTAATGAACAGATACTTTGGATTTAGTTTCCTTTTGTATTGCTTGCAGTACACAGCTGTGCACTAGATGGTGCTGCCGCTTCCTAATGTAAATACACTTTGGCTGATTCAGCTGACGTTACATCTCTCTATGTCAGGCAACAAGAACTGAAGAGCAGAAGAAAAGGCCATTTGAAGATGCTAGAGCTTTAACAATAGTCGTGCTTTTGATCGGGAGCTCTCTTTTTTCCCCTTTGCTCTGCTTTTTATTTATTTATTTTTTTTATTTTAAAACCTTATTTAAAAGTTTCCTTTAACTTTTGATTTCCTTCTCATTTTGGGGGGTGGGAAATGACTACTCTGACTACTGGCAATAATAATAATAATAATAATGTTTGCCTTGAGGAAGATGCTTATTCTGTATATTGTACTCTTCCTTTCATTGTAGATTTAGCTTAAAATATAAACTGCCAGCACCAGCAGAAGCAGACTGCAGATCTAAGCAGCAGCTCTTCATTGTTGTGATAATCAATGTCAGAAACATAGTATATTACAGAGCTATTGATCCCTCTGAAATAAATCTTTTTACAGACAAATGGGTGCTCAACTCATAATTAGTTTAAAATATATACTGAGTGTGCAGTTTCATAGAAGTGTGAATGGTTCAATTGATTAAACCCAGAGATGTGTGCACCTGAAATAAGAATATTAACCTCAGCTTTGAATAGGTTCCCTTGTTTGGCTTCAAGGCAAAACTCCTTGACTGGTTCGTGCAGAAAAGGGAAATTGATTTGGATGACCATTTTGGTCACTTATTGTGATGAATAGAAAAGTACAGTTTATAGATTGCAAATGAATATGAATACAGGACGGTAATTTATTTTGAATTTCAATATATTCTGTGGCTTTTTTTTTTATATCCATAGCCAACAACAACATAGGTAAAATATCAAAACTCGGAGGCAGAAGGCAGGGGGTAAAGCTTTATTTCATGGGCTACACATGCACAATCGTTTAGAATCACTTTGAAAACGGGCAAGACTTCCTCAGAAGATTGTTACAGGGAGCTGTGGTGAGAGTACACAATTGTCTAAATTTGGGAGAAAAACAGGATTTAAATCACTTAGCACAAATTATAAATAAATAAATAAGACAGTTAACCAGATCAGTTATACTCCCATGGCTTGGTAATTGTGCTGTAGCATGCTTTACTGCACTTCAGTAAGCTTAATAGGGGATTATCCTTAGATATTGAGCACATTCACATATTACTTGAATGTACCTAAATATTGATTCTTCCATAAAACCTATCTAAAAGTAAAGTAATTGTTCTCTAAATCATCTGGCTCAATGACATTATTCATTTATTTTCTCTGGAGTGACCTGTGGCCATTGTGCAAACCAGATGGAAGATCACCTTACATGACATCAACAGAACCATACGCAACATCATAGAATTCCTGCAGACTCCCGCCTGTTATGGTTCCATCTACAAAATATGTAACAATTTCTTGTAGGTTTTAACAGGACACAGGTGTGAGAGTTTACAACGGCACATACGTTTTCTGGGTGAATATTGGTACACAGGATGTTCGACTCCTTGTTGAAGTATAGCCTACATGCATTTTACATCAGATAACAGACTCAAGGAATCTGATCAGTAAAACGAAAGTGTTCTTTGATTTGATGCGGCTATAGGCACCTTCCGAATCCAAGACACCATCAGTCATTACAAAAGATTACTTTCAGCTTCAGAGCTGCAGACAATGTCCGCAGCATGCTGTAGTGATAACTATAACTAGACCTGGGCAATTTTCATTTATCTCTGGACAGAAGTCTAGATAACATTACATTGCATTTCCCTCTCATATATCATGGAATGCTTATTTATAAAGGGTACATTGCTGACCTGGTTTGCTGTAGGAGTGGGTAATATGAAATACAGTGCAGGTAGTCCTTCAGGGAGACATTGTGATTTACTGCACACAATTGCTGTGATCAATAAAAGTGAGCAGCTCAAAAAAATATATTTTCTCTTGCAGAGAAACAAGAAAAGAGGTGCAGCAGTTCTTTTTTCACAACCCTTTTTAAAAATGTGTTGCTATGTGTGGATTTCCATGACATTATAAAGCAAAATATTGTACTGTGTTTCATTTAGTATATATATAAGTGCCTAATAGTATGTCAATTATTACAAGATTTAACCATTAGTTAATGTCCTTACAGATACTTTAGAGAGACAGAGAGAGAGAGAGAGAGAGGTTTAAAAAGATATATATATATATATATATATATATATATATATATATATATATATATATATATATATACACTGTATATTTTGAATGGATCTCACTGTGTAATCCATCTTGCATTCATTCAAACAGAATAAGAGGATGAATCGTTTTGTCCCAAATTACATTGCGTTGCTAAGATGTTGCTGAGCTTGATTTAAGAAAACTACAGTAATTCTGCTGCTTTATTTAGGTTTAAACGTGTTGTATCAACAGAATGCTGTGGTTATTTGACAAGATGGCTTTCGGGGGCTCAGTGGACATTTAGCCTCCTTCTTGGAATAACTGCTGTATGCTCTATAGGAAAGGAATTCAATATTCTGAAAATCTAGATGGTATATTAACACAATTCCACATGACTACCTTCCATTTTATATCATAGTTGTTTTTCAATATAAAACTCTTGTTCAATGTATCTGCAATTGCAGACTGTACCAACTCATGACAGAGCTCCAATGTGACTTATTTCAAAGAACCCTGTTGTGGTTTTAGAATGGTACCATGAAACTTGCATTTCAACTCATTGAATTTTTGAATGTATTTAAAAGTTTTTTAGGCTGTGCATCATTGAACTCGCCTGCTGTTGGTTAGGGATGGGTGACCTGGCATTGATGTCAGACCATATTATACTGGTTTACTCTGATGAAGTCATAAATGGCTGGAGAACATTTACCAAAATATCAATAAAACCAATCAGTGGTAAAATAGTCCTAAATATTGAACCATTTTTTGTATCAATACTATTATGTTCTCTTCCACTTAGAATTGATATAGAATCAAGGACTAAGATTTTCCTTACAGAAATGTTTTATAAATCCCATAGAGATTCCAATAAAATACCAGACTACTATCCTCAGTAAACCATAGAGAACTGGTATCAGACCACAGAATTGCCAGCAATGGCAACACAATAGATTTGGAACTAAAAATACACAGTAGTCCCAGATTCCATTAACAGTGTTTATTGCTTGACAATAAATTAAAATAGCTGACCATTCCAACAACAGAAGACACCTTATATTGATGTATCGTCAATATACTGAGATGTTTTGACTGTGACAAGTCATCATGAAAGAATAATACAGCATTGGACTTGAAATCCTTTTCAGACGCATGCAAATTCAACCTCACAGTAATGAGCGATTTGAATAAAAAATATGAACATGAAAGCATCGATGACCTGGTGGAAACGTTTGTGCACTGCTTTTATGGAATAACCATTACAATGTAAGTCAGTATACTGGAGTAGACATACTAAACTAACAATTAACATTATAGCTTAAACGACAGTGCAGAAGGACTGTCTGGAGAAACACTATTATCATTCCGAAAATGAGGCATGACTGAGGAGCAATCAATTTCTCTTCAAAAACAATTAAAGCAAGCGTTCCATCCTGTGGGATTGAGAAAACTCCAACTGAAGTTGCTGGTTGGCTGAGACGGCTATATCTTCTTGACACCTACAATTTCAGATCTGCAGTTCTGTTCAGGCACTTGCCCTGCTTCCCACAAATTGGACTTTAATCCAGAAACTTTTAAGGGTTGTTTTTTTGAAGGGCTTTTTGATATTCTCTCAGGTTAAACTATGCTTTGAAAAATCGAATTTGAACCCTCTTCAAAAAAAAAAAAAAAAAAAAAGCCATGACAAACTTGTTTAAATAATCCAAATGGGCTTTTATAAAAACATGCCTTCAGTATTTTATTGATATGCAATTACTAATGTATAGAAGTTCAGTTGCATGTTTATAAACTGATAATATGTATGCAATAGCCATACATCAGTATTATTCCAAAACTTAATAACCAAAAGCTTTTGTGCTAAAGCTTATATTTGTGGGGGAAGGAAAGTGCCCAGTAACATACATATAGAAAACACACACACACACACAATTGCAGTGGCAGTCTAATGGTAGAATAGCACAAGTACCCATTTAATTGAACTTCAATAAATATGTAATTGCATATCAATGAATTACTTATCCATGCCATGCAAAATGATGAGTTAGCCAAAAAATGGTAGAAAGAAATGGATTTTCTGTAATATAGTATACTGTACTGGCAGTATTTTGATTATCCCTGTTCTGACAGACTATATCACCTTAATGCATCATGTTAAATGGCTTGAATTTGATGGAGTGCTCAATCAATAGAAAGCCTGCATTCCTTCCTTTTCAGCATATTTATCAAGTTCAACTTTAAGCACCAACCAAGGTAGCAGCTTGAGATAGACTCCTTTCATCTGTTCTGCTCCATAGAAAAATGTGTTATATGATGGCTCAGATTCAGATAGTCAGGTTTGCCAATAGAAAGATGTTTTCTACTCCTCCAGTAAGAAATAAATCAATGTGGTCAGGGCATGGAGAGGATATGTACAGTATAGCACCTTTTATTTATCCATACGAGACCTCAAAGTCGCTGGTGAAACAGAATCACGTTGTGCTTTTCTGGAAAGTTTTAGGCTAAGATCACCAGCAATTATATCACTTCGGGGGTGTCTATTGCAACAGTTCCATCTGCCATGTGGAAATCAGACCTGTCAAGGTTAAGGTTAATTAATAAGGTTAGTGAAGAATAATATTGGACATTGGTCCTAATGTAAGGCTCTACCAGTCCAGTCCATTCCAACTTTAATGGTTTGATTCAACCAAATGTCGAGTAATTAAAGACCTGGTTAGAACAATTAAGGTACAGTACTTTCCTTATATGGTAACATCAATTACTAAGTAGTTACCAAGCTAGTTACCAAGTTACTAATATAATTACCTCATGGTTACATTAGCTGCACTGTGTTACCAATAGTGGCTTTGTAATTAATAGGAATAGGTGCAGCCCTGTAACTGAAAGCCATTATATTATGCCAGGCTCCCTGTAAACTAGAGTATGGAATGGTCACGCTTGCTGTAATGTGCTAATGTGTGTTAGCAAATGAAGCCTATAGCGTGAGTCACAAATAACAGGGAAATGGAGAGTGGAAGTGAGAGGATGCAGCTTCTCAGCAAGCGACTGCAGCTACCTTGTAAAGTGATCTACAAACTAAATGCTTGAAACAGCTCTGAAAAACAGAACTAACGGGCCTGTTACTGATGGTAGGACAAGGCTCATTTTGCCTACAATTTACAGCCAAAAATGAAATATTGTCTAAAGAAGTTGTTTTGCCTTCGGGCATATTTGCTGAAATGAAACTGTCTTTTGACACATACTTATTTTTCATGTGTATCGTTTATTTATTTCAAGGATAAATGATAAAAATGCTAAAGATGAAAAGATGATATTGTTTAAAATGGTGATCACATTAAAAAAAAATAAAAAAAAATAATGCATAATAGGAATAAGAGAAAAACTGAACAAGTGGGCCTACATGGTATCAGCACACACGGACACATTGCAATAGACAAGTTCCTTCTGTAGTTCCATTAAAGGTGAAACAACTTCCACCTTGCCCTTTGACTTCTATTTCCTGCAACTGTGAGTAGTTTCTCAAAAGAGAAACAAGACTGATAATTATTGATTTATCTTTGTGCTTTTTCTCATTACCTGCTATTTTTCATATGTAAGAATTCTGTGCAACTGTTGAAAGGTTGTTAATTAACAAATGTATCACTTATTGAACAAAATATCCATTCAAACAAACAAAATCCAACAAAATTTTCCATTTAACATGTTGCCACACTTATAATTTCAAAGTAAGAGAAAAAATGATATCAGCCATCTGTAAATAGATGTTCGCTTCATTTCAATTATTAATTTGGTTCCAGGTTAGACACCATAAATCTTAACTAAAGCATAATGAGATAAAAACAGGCTTTGAAGTACATATAACTATAGATGTCAATCAACACTGAAGACTTTTTAAAGATGGGTCTCATATTATAATGCAATGCAAAGCAAAGTACACAACAAATAATACACTGAAGAATATATATCCTATGGTAGTTCCATTGTGTTTTACAGCTTATATCAACAACAAACGACAACAGTCTATCCAGATGTGACACAATTTCAGTTGTTTATATAATATCCTAGCAAATAACAATTAAAGTACCAAGGCATTACAATTAGTTTCAGGCATTTCCCTCAACAAGTGGATATAACACTTTCATTGATAAAATATAGGCAGCCTAATAACTGAATCGACGTGTTGAAAATATAGTTATTGACTGGGCAAGTCCATAAGTATAAAAGAGCGTTTCATTAACCCTTTAACCTTCAATCATTTTAGAATCGAACTCAATAACATGTCGAGCTGAAAAGAGTCCAGTATGATTGATGATTTTATGCATCAGAAAAAAAGTTGTTTAAAAGGTTGATTCCTGATTCAGGGGCATATTACTGTACATGCATAGAAAATAACAGGCAGTACCTTAACCACGATACAAAAGGATCAACACCCCCAAGTGCTTTTCCCTGATCACATGGTCCCTCATTATATGCTAATACATGCACTCTTGCAATTTGTCTTAAAAAAGTGACCTGAAATATAATTACATTGACTCTTAGTTTATTAAGCACAATGTAACATATTTCAGTTAAAAGGAGAACAAAAAATTAATGTTCAAAAATGAAAAAAGAAAACCCCTTAAGAGTTGTTAAGATAACTTGAAATCTATATCTTAGTTGTTTGGTTCTGGTTTTGTAAAATGAATATGTATGTTTCCTCTTTCAGTAAATAGGAGTTAATTAATTAAAGTCTGGAGTAAATGCTTTGAGGAAATGGCTCAATGTGTCATTTTACAATGGGTTAGATATGACATCTGAAGTTCATTATTTATCAGTCATTTTTCTATTTATTTTCTTTACTCAATATTTCATTTCTTGCCTGTTCCTTCAATATGTGTTCTCTATGATTCTGCTTGGATCATGATTTACCGTATTACTAACTAATCATACAAGGTTACTTCTGAAAAGACTCCTCAAGGGGGATTGTGGGGAAGTATATTAGTGATGTGCTCTGCTGAAACCCATAGGTGAAGCATCCAATAAAACTTTAGCCATCAAGAGGTAACTTTCAAAATAAAGTTACTGTTTGAACTTTAGAAAAGTGGGTACACCCGACACAACTTTTCAACAAGAAAATGAGGTGGCATTAAATGAAATGTACAGAACTCCTACACCTTTTACAGTGACTCCCTCACTGACTCATAAATCAGATTGTGTGGGATGTTTTAGACTGGGTCTACGTCTCTCATGCCTGACTGCACCTAAAACAATCAGGCAGACATTAAAAAGAAGCACTAGAATGATCAATCGAGTAGCATCCCAATGAATATTGGTTATATATTTTTTGTTCTCTCTTAAAGAACAATAGGCCAGATGCATATTTCTCTGCTATGCAGAACAAAGCAACCAAAGCACAGTAAATGTAATTAAGAAATAATTACCTGAAATTGATGCTGCTTTGCACAAAGTCCGATATATTAATGTTTCTGTTTCTTGCTAAAGTGTTTTCAAACATTCTTATTGGTGACCAGTCAATAACGCAAAGTTTGTACCAGGTCAGGGTGCAGCAGTAATACAGAGCCTCCTTCCTTCTGTTTTGTAATCCAACTTTGCAATCCAATTAATGAGATGTAAGACATTCAGAATAATAGCATTGTTTTCTTTATGTAAATGTTATGGCTGCTGTATACATTGTTTAAAATCAATTCTGTCTATACATAGTTTTTAATAGGTTACTGTCGTGAATTTCTTCAGCGAAGAACATTTTAATAATGAAACACACATTCTTGTATTGAACATTTTGCCTAGCAGAAATGATTTGCAGGTATCCTGTTCTTACTTTGACATGGAACAACACTACAAAGATCAGAGGTTTTCAAGATATTCTGCAATTTTATACCCTTTTTTTAAATGCAATGATTAAATCAACAATTAATGCAGGTTTTATTTTACAAGCCTCATTTAAATATCGATTGATCGACTGATTCAGTGCCCTGTTCTCAATGCATTGATTATTGAGTATTACCTGTTCGATAAGTAAATTGGTTGCAGATCTCTACTCCATATTGATTCTGCATGTAACATTCTCTAAACTTGTGCAGCCCAATCTAGACAACCCTACTCAAGGTGACCCATCATCTCAGTTCGTTTTTTGTTATTAAATTGAGCATGGGCAGCCTAGATCATTTTTACAGAAGAGATTATTTTATTCGAGACATGTATCATTAAGTAGTGCAAACTTTACCCTGGAGCAATTTTTCTTTCTAAACATCCCATAAACATAGTTTAAAATTTGTATTCTGCTCAGGTTCACGTCCTGGCTGTGCAACGTTGTTGCTTCGCTAGGGGTTCCACAGTAAGCGTCACATTGGCTCTGATGCTAGGATTTCAAAATCAGAATGGACCGTTTGTATAAATGTTAGTATCATAATTAACAACAGGTTTATAGATTGGATATAACCACTTACAATGGACTGCTTTAGTTTAAAGGTGTGTGATACGTGATTATTATAAAGGAAGTTAGAAACAATATGATGTGACAATTTTGATTGTAATTACATTAACTACTATCCCTGGTTAGTAGCCAGTGTTTACAAAGGGTTTTGACAAGATAATTGAACTAGTGTGTGTGTGTGTGTGTGTGTGTGTGTGTGTGTGTGTGTGTGTGTGTGTGTGTGTGTGTGTGTGTGACCCATCTGGAAGAAGGCTATCTTACTTATTAGTAACAAGCTTGTTCAGTTTCAGTTTCACCATTCTTGGTTAATGTAAGTGACAAATTTATTTTGTATCATCTGCCAGCACTTGGGAACATACTTCGATGCAGGTCAGTCTATTCTTGTGAAATGATTAGCTGGCTGTCAGAGATCGTGTTAAGATCTGACTAACACCTACGTGATTGGTGACAGGAAAATTGGTGAGTAAGAACATGTGAATATTAGAAAGAAAAAAAATGACATGACTTTGAACAGTGTTTGGGCAAGTTAACATTTACATAGTATTCAGCACAAGTTTAGAAAGTGAACATAAACCCCTTGGTGATTAAATAAAAGAATGTAATTAAAAATAGTAATGTGGTCAATTGAGGGGTAGCCTTACTTCTGAGGGCTCATAGAATGAAAAGTATTTCAGTTTGGCTATTTAAAAGTTAAGACTGGTTAAGACTTTACTGTTCTGATGTACTGTTTTAGTCAGGTTTCAGTTTTAGTTTCTGAAGGGTTTTTTTCTCACTGAATTGTGTAAATGAGTTACACGTGATGCATACAAGTTGCATTTATTTTAAGGCACTTCACAGTTTACAGGGTGTTGCTCTTATTATAGAGGTAATTCCATAGGTCTGCAGGGATGGGAATAAGACTCCTATTGTATAGAAGTTTCACTCATTCCAAGTTTTAATACAAGCTTCATCAGCCACAGTGTATATTGTCAGTATCAAGATCAGGTGTGTCTTATTGGACTCATAATAAAACCCGGATCAATGTGCTATGGAATGGGAGTCTTATCCTCATCCCTGGTCTGATAAACTTGGGATTGCAGATTTTATATTGAATACAGGAGTGGCTTTAGGATTGAAGGTGGTGTACAGTTTCAACAATGGCATCAAATCGGATGCATGAAGAGGCCCTGTTACTGCAAGTTACTTACGTCATGGTTTGACAGTCATTGCTATGATCCCTCTTTCAAAATATCTAGCCTGCAAAGCAATTTGAATGAGGTGGGTGCTACAGTGATCATTATTTGTGTGTGTAAGACCCTTTGGGTAAAATGCAAGTAATAATTCATTGCAGTGTTAAATTTGTAACTAAAATGGAAACAAAACACAGTTAGTAATATTGTGATACATTTATTAATGTTAGTTTGATATTACAGTTCAAGTTTTAAATTGTGTACCTCTTCACCACTGTAAGATAAGTGCAGTGCATTGTAGGGGAGAGTTTTCTTGTGAGTCTTCACAGAGAGCAAGTGCTGCAGAGAAGGCGAAAAGCAACTGAATAACAAAACGACTAGATGGTTCTTTTATTTTTAAAAAGTACAGTTTCTGTTTTACTTGTTATCAGTGTGCAAATGGGAAGAGACAAAGTTTCAGGAACCTTAGAAAGAATGAATAATTGTGAGGAAGCAAGTCTGCAACCCAACAACAAGCTTGAATCAACATCCCTTCGTCTATCAAAAATGTTTTAATTTCGGGAATAAAATAATCAATGGTTAAAAATATTATTCTGAAGCGTGTCTGTCCAAGTCCAGAATGCTACATGTGTGAAGTCTACTCTAATGAAAATGCCACTCATTTCTAATAAGCGCTACACTGCAATTCCAGGTTTTAATCATAGTCTGTTGTACCAGAGAGTTCATCTTTAAAAACCTTAGATTCATATGGCATGCTATAAAGTAAATAAATAAATAGAAACACCTGCACTTCCATCCATCCATCCATCCACTATCTGTAACTGCTTAATCCTATAAGGGTCGCAGTGAGCCAGAGCGTAACCCGGCAGACAAAGGGAGCAAGGCAGGACTACACCCTGGGCAGGACGCCAGTCCATCACAGAGCTGATACTTGCTTATGAGAAATAATGATCTGGACACATGGTTTATAAGATGGGAAATTGTTCATAATTGGAGGCCAAATATGAAATGGAATTTGTCTTGCCTTTGATGGAACTATATTTAGCACGTTGTTTAGTATTTGGAGATGTGATACATTAAAAGGTGATATTGATAAAAGCAAATTCCATGCAAACCAATGGGGAAAAAAATGCCTTATAAAGAGTACACTTGCAAGTGAGCCTATATAGGATTTGATACCTCATTTGACCCCACATAGCACACGCAATACGACCTTAAGCATCCTCTGCACCTCATGTCTGCCACTAGATTTGATTGAGAGTGTGCTGAATAAGGAGAGTCAAGATCCAACACTCTATATGCAGTTTAACTGGCAGTGTTCTAGGGATGGGGCACACGAGGGACAGAATTGTGTGCTTGTGCCCAAATTTTCCCCAATGGGTTCTGGGGGAAATGCCTTTAAGCATGTAAACACTTTCTAACAGGAGAAGTCTACTGTAATGAAAATGCTATTCAAGAAAGGATTAAGCCCTTGCTAACATGATAGCGCCATAATGTGTCACCTGCTCTGAGAAAATTCATACAAAAAAGGGGAAGAGATTATCTTCAGTACATGTCCTGGCTTTTAGAATTACCTTGTGGAGAAATGTTACTAAAATAAATAGGTGCCTGGAGGCCCATGTTAACATACCCATAGTTGCCTACTATAAATCTTGTCCTCCATCAATTTAGCATTTAGTTCAAGACCTACAGACTTGGATGAGACTTATTGCAGGTTGCATAACTCATGTGATAGCTCATCAATTCACAGCAGACCATACTATCTCGTTTTCAAACCATACATGATGTAGGTAATGTGGAGTGTGTAAATCATGCATGTTGCGTGAATCACATTTTCAACATGTGCTGATGGTGCATTATTTGGTTGGATGAATAGGGTGCAGGATTAGAATTGTTGAGATTGCTGTCCTTATCACATTTCTCAACAAGGTCATTCATTTTCAGTATGTAACTGTCAGTATATATATATATATATATATATATATATATATATATATATATATATATATATATATATATATATATATATATATATATATTACTGACGTTTTCAGGACCATGGTCTTACTGGAACAACTCTTTACAAACACAGTGTGTATATATATATATATAGATATATATAGATATATATATATATATATATATATATATATAGTAAAACTTAATTCTGTCCAAAATCCAAAAAATATGAATGACTTTCAAACAGTTGTCCGGTACGACGTTTTGTTTAGTTATTATGTATTTTCCCTTCTTCTTATGTTTTTGGGGGTTTTTTTGTCATTCTGTATACTTCAGATCGTGTAGTCTTTAGTTATCAATGACAGAACATCTTAAAAAAAAAAATTGAAAAATTGACACCTACTCACATTTCCCTCACACTCTGTTTGTTATTATGAGATTAGCCCTGAGTGCTAAGAACATTTCTGTCCTTGATAATCTAAACACACTGTTTCATTTTCAATGTGCCAGGATTCCTGATGTCAAGCAATTTATTTAGTAGTCAGATGAGATATGGAGGCAGCTGCAGGAGGTGTAGATGGCAGGTGTCATCCTTGGTTTTTTTTTAGTGTTTGTTTTTAAAGTTCCTGCTTGAGGCCGGAGTCTGCCCACGTTGCCATTCCTGGAACAACCTGAGACTCTTAATGGACACATCGGTCAATTTGGTTAACGCAGCCACTGCATCAAACCTGGTGCCAAATATCGTGACCCTTCAGGTTTATCATTACTGTTTTAAATAGTTTCAAATAACTCTAACACAGATCTGGTAGAATACAAGACAAGTGACCACCTCCATTTATAGGCTAGGGGATTACTAAATACTTACATTCTCTAGTGTTTGACCAGCCAATATTATCTGTAGTCCAATTGTTCGGTTACTGTGCATGACGCTCTCTTGCTCACAGCTTTAGGGTACTCTTGGGGAATATTTTAAATGTGTTTACTTCAGTCTTAATTAATTTTTTTTGCATGGAGAACAACACCTGCTTGTTTTACAAAAGTAGAATCAAAAGTAAAAGTAACATTACATTTCTCCATTACAAAGTCCCCAAGATTCATTTCTCTCGTCACCCAGACTGGAGGACTTGTGACAGCACTGAGAACAACCAGACAGGCATTCTGATTTCTGATGTCTAGGTCTTCTAACTCAAAGAAAAAGCCATTAACATTTAAAGTACTGACATCATTTTATATTAAAATCTACAGCCTGTCGAACTGGATTTTGTCTACTTGGTCTCATGAAGATCTCTCTGTTCATATTCTCGACTGCTGGAAATCAGTGGAATTCACCCTTGCAGAATTTCTGCAAATAAAAACCTGTGTCTCCCAGTCACACAAGGTCTAATGCGTTTGGCAGCACTGGTGAGACTGCACTTTGAATACTGTGTTCTCTCCTGGTCACCATATTATAGAGAGTCCCAGGGCTTAAAGGAATGAGCTATGAAGATACAACGAGGGAACTGAATATATTTAGAATTGCTTGAAGTCCATAAAATCTTAAAAAGAATTGATAAAGTTAACCCTAGCCCATGCATTAAGTGCAGGAACCAGGACCAGAGGACACAGCTGGAAATCCCAATTGAAAAATGACTGCTGACTGACTGGGGAAAATATTGGCTGCTGAAGACAAGGAAATGAACTGTGGGTTATAGAAGGAGTAATAGAAGTCATATTTTGATATCATATAGCATAGATCCATTGTGCTTAATCTTTACCCCTTTGAAAAAGCTCCTAGTAATTTAAAGTATAAACATAAATCCTCACACACACACTACACACATATGCACAATACACATGCCATTTTCAAATCTAACAATATTTAGAAACCATTTCAGGTGCAGGTAGCACAATGGAGAATCTAATTAAACAAATGTAAAGAAAGTCACATGAAAGTCATGTATTTATTAAATATGCATTGCTGGCGTTGTTCTTTTCAAAATAATTTCACTTTACATATATACTTGTTTTATATTTTAATATCACATGTATACTGATATAGTTAAGGACCAGCAATTGTATTATTTATGTAAGTCTTTCATTGATGTTAGGCACATATGATTTTTGTTATTACATTTACCTTGTAAGCATACAAGCAGATAAATAATGTTTGCAGTTCCTTAGATAGCCACTAGAAGGCAATATTGACAACTTTTTCGGAAGTACTGTAACGAACCAAACTGAATAGCAATTTCGCCAACTCTTTTCCAAACGATTCCTCGATGCAGATGGACAAATACATCATGAGAAAAAAAAAAAAAAATACTTAGCAATGAAGCATATTCTTGCTGCAGTGTTTGTGATTAAAGTGGTAATCTGGAACTGGGGGAGCGGGGGCTAACCCATAGGGTCGTCATTGGGTCTGTCTTTAAAGTGAGTCTCTCTATTATGGCTGATGGAATTGTAGTTCATTTTTTAATTTCTAGAAAATAAGTATATAGATGAGGAACAAATATAAGGTTTCTTTCATAAAATGAGAGGATCCCTCGTTAAGTTAAGTTCTCTCTTTCATCTGCTTAAGAATCGGTTATAATATCAATATCTTGAAAGAACCTATAATTTATTATATTTCATATTGTAATATGCTAGGAGAATCTTGTGTAGGTCTTGCTCTTACTAATATAATATTGAATGTGTCTTCTCTGACATAGATTGTCCAATGTTCGTCACCTGGGATAACTAGGAAATTTCATATATATATATGTGTGTGTGTGTGTGTGTGTGTATATATATATATATATATATATATATATATATATATATATATATATATATATATATATAATTATTATTAATTTCTTTTCTTATACTAAATAGTATTATTAATATGATACTTATTGTTCCAAATCAGTCAAGTATAATTTTGTCACAAACGATACACGTAACCAGACCATGTTCTTGTTCATGACTGTATAGTTTTACTAGTTTTTACATGCTCTCTTTCGTTCCTGATGAATATTATTTAAAGTAAAGAGAACGTGCACAAATTCGAAAATCCTCTGAAGGGAAATTGAATGTAAAAACGATAATAAAAAAATTATATCAAAAATGATGCTTCATATCCTTTCTCTGTGTAGATTGTTAGAACTCTAACCAGTTTATATTTCAAAGGGACAAACAGCCTGTGGCTCTGTTAAGTCATCTGTTTCCATTTATTAGGGCATACAACCGTTCCCTTCAACCACAGTCATCTCCACTGCATCAGACTCAGACTGAAAAAGAAAGAGTTTGCTTTGAGCTTTGTTGTGCATATGTGGTTCATTATTATCGTTGTAAGATGTGTATGTTGTTCAGATTCACTTTGTCTCATTTATCCCATCCTGGTTATCATTGTGACCTCGACAGAGCTCTCAGCTCCTGGAACATCTGGTGCAGCATACATAAATACATCAGTAAGACAGACCCCAAAGAACAAATATAGTATGTAGTATAAAATAAATACAAACCCTTTGAATTACAAATACTAAGACACAGTGTAACCATTAACCTGTCCCTGGTAGATACGGATGTGTTTCTTACACTCACTGGAGGCAGAGTGTTGCAGGGGGACATGTTAATGGTTACACTCCGGTGTACCAGATGTCCTTGAAGACTTGATTCTGAGAGCTGTCCCCAGAATGTGACAACTAAACCAGAAAATGATACAAATTTCCTCTAAACAACAATATGGATACATTAGTTTAGATAATACTGCTATTTCATTCCCATATCAGTTTGATCTTTAACTGAAGAATATTTACCTAATGTTATAGTTTTGAAGTATTTTGATATCCATTAATTACACTTCAAACTGAGAGTATAGTGTAATGAATCATACCCGGATTATGAAGCTCAAAATCAGACAGCCTAGGGCTATTAAACCAGTTATGCTTCTCATTTCATAATTTATATAATTATTAAAAGTGTGAAAGGCTGTGTGAAGGTAAATGTGAAGTCATCTGTCAACATAATTACTTAGTTTTACAACATTAGTTTTTTAAATCGAGGCCTACATGTTCTCTACAAGCAGCTATTCGTGTTGCCAGACCTACTGTAAATAATGAATGAATCTTGCAGATTTAACAGAGTTCTACACCACAAGCACTGCAGATTATCACACAGTCCAGATCACACTAGTTTGAATGTATCTGTGACCGAATGACCATTAACTCATTCTTCAACAATTCTTCCTTTTTGTAACTGTTCATGAGTACAATTTGGTGTCTTCCTATACTTGTTTTCACTCTTGGTCACTTCTAATGTTCTAAGATAAACATACTCACAATCCATGTATTTGACACACACCTTGCTAATAAGATATACTGCTTCAAGACACAGACACTGGTACAGAAGATTACAAGACCGACAATATCTCATACCGTGTCGGTAACGTTTTACAAGCTTGCCTTTATATTTAAAGAAAATACACAGACAAAGCCTAGCAACGCAGAAAATAGAAAACAAAAACAACGCCTCGTCTTCTAAACAGTACTAATACATCTGAGGGGCGTTTATCAAATCCTTCTTTAAGCTAACTAGCATTGTGAGTGAGAGCATAATAAAAGACAACAATTTGAAACTGCAGTTCTTTCCAGTACTCCCTGGTGTCTGCCGTTGCTATTGAAAGTCTACTGGGTATAAAGTGATGCCTTGTCATAGGATATGTGTGGAGGTAAACCGTACACTCTGGAGAACACACGTCTCAGCCATGCAGATGTGTTTCCCAATCGAGTGATACTTCACAACAAAACAACACATGAGTAGGAACCTGAAGTCATAGAAAAGGCAATTATCTGAGAACCACACATTAGGGTGTTTTGCTGTTCTCTTACCATACCAAATGATCTTCAATGGCAGTTCAACTACAATGGCAATGCTTCTATACTAATACAGGAGACAATGGTAGCACATTGACAGCTACACTGATATGAGCCAGTAACTTTTCAATATTTAGACATACCAATACACACAGGTGCTCTGTTGCAGTAACCATGGTAGCACATTGGTACCAGGATGCTAGCGAATCAGTCAGAACCACAGTGTGTACAATACATTGTGGTGGTTCCATTAAGAGACTCTTATGGAATTATAATGGCATTGTTTCCATTGGGGTTTGCTTCTGTGAGTTATAGGAGAGTTTGCAGGTAATGTTCATGACCACCTGTTCCTGCATGAACATATCTGTGTTGTTCACTGGGTGAGATGGAAGTTTTGCAAACTGGAAACCTGGTTCGTAGTACACAGAAGGGTAAGCAATGGAAATATTTAGAAAATGATCACACGTGTTTAGTATAAAATGGGGGACGGGGGACACGGGACGGGACGGGGGGGGGGGACGGGGGTAGCATTGTAGCTTTAGTTTTAGTTATTTAACACGACAAGGCTATTGATGACTATTTGTTACCCCTACAAGATCTTTAGTGGAATGTTTACTACAATACCTGTAGCCATTGCCAGTGGCTGTGAATTATTACCAGATTTGATGTATAAATGTATTACATGACATGACAAGAGGCTGGGTGGATACTGAACACGGTCCACAAAGTCTTTGTCTATAATTCAAGGTGACTTGGGAAAATGTGTAGACTTAAAACACAAAACATTTTTCATGTTAGTACAAACTAACCTGACAAAGCAAATGTGTTACCAGGGCATTTAGGATCTTCTGTTCCTAGCCCACATAGCCCCAGAGTATGAACAGGTAGCAACAGCTTCCCTGCCCTGTCTGAGAGCAGTGTGCCTCAGCTTCCCTGCCCTGTCTGAGAGCAGTGTGCCTCAGCTTCCCTGCCAGGACCAGCTGACTGTGTATATTTTCAGTCTCTTGAGGTTGTAAAAGCAAAGTTGTCAATTAGTGCCGAATGAGATGTTGTTTTGTTTTTGTGTGAAAGGAACAGCTGCCAAATATGTTCTGGCTAACAGTTAAAAGATTTTCACAAAAAACAGTCCCCACCAAGCAGAAGTGGTTATGCCAATGTATACTACAGCACAGTTAAAGCATATTGAAAGAATTCTAAAGCATTTCTAAAGCAAGATGTCTTCAAAATCTTCCCAGTAATCAATTTCTAAGACCTTTTATGATGATTGCAATCATTCAGAATGGTTTTGTTGCACTAAAGTTGAGTTTTTAAAAAAGGCCTGTGGTTCTCAGCGGTATGTTTTCTTATGCCAGTAGACCTTTCAACAGTGCTATCTCCAGCTGCTTCACAGTAATATACTATATGGACTTTTGAAATGGCATAGGTAGCTATCTGTATTTAAAGGATTATTGTTTTGACCGGTTTTCTTTTTCATACACTCCCAGTACAGTACTGGGGCTGAAGCTGGTTCTACACTTGCAGAATGAACCAAACTCAAGATGTGATGATTGATAAATGTCCAAGGTACAGTCACCCCTTTAGATTTCTGAATGGCCCCTCTTAAGAGTTTTATCAATCAGCTACTTAGTAGACTACAGATAAAAGATTAATATATGACCTGCTGCAAAGTAAGTGGACATGTATAAAAAGAGGAAAGAAGAGGTTTAATTTTGTCTACTGGGTTGTTCTTCACGAGCAGTACCATTTTTTAAACTGTTTTAACAGCCGTATCAGTCCCTTGATAAAGATCTGGCAGTGATATGGATGGGTTGACATCAAAATGCTTACCTTGTATTTCATAATGTTTTTATTTCAGCAGCCATGGCCTACGATGCCTTATTGACGGCTCTCAAGTTTGGAATGCAGGCCCCGAGTCCTGTGTCATTGCCAGACCCGTTTGTTTTAACAGATCTTATTCAATGGCAGCAGGGTTGGCTGAATTCATGTTAGATTAACGTCAGATCACATTAACCATGATAGTGCTGTTTGCATACACTTGACAGACCTAATCCATGTCACTTTGATTGTTTTTAATCAGTCAGATTTGTAAGGCTTTTCCCACCTCGCTCCTGTTTGGATTCTGTGACCTCACAAACGCAAACAGTGTGTGACAGATCTGTGTGGTTTCTGAAACGTCAAGAAAGGTTTATTTCAAACTAAAACAAATTAAATGCATGCACAACCTGTGTGTGAGGGTGCTTTATCTGGTCTTCATAACAAAGCACTGTAGGGTTGATTTCACCAACCTGTACCCATCAAAATAAACTACAGCTGGGTTTTTACAGTTAGAGCATTTTACAGCATCTATCTATCTATCTTCAATTTAATCAGCTGTTTGCAAAATATTTACAAAAGTGTTATTTTAAGGCATTCCTTGCATTCCATATATATATATATATATATATATATATATATATATATATATATATATATATATATATATATATATATATTATATATATATTAGTGGGTTCAACCTTTCAAGCACTCGAAAGCTACTGCGAGAAATTAAGTTGTTATAATACAAGGCAAAACTCTATAATACCACCACTGTGCACAACAGAGCTGGGTAGGTGGTGGGGAGAAATAGTAACAACTCTGTAAGGAAACGTTTATAACTGGCAAGGTCAGCGGCTGTGCTCAAGAGCGTTGCGGCATTCCTCCAAGCCTCTGAACCAGGTCACATTTGACACACGCTAAAAAAATGTGTTAAAAAAAAAAAAAAGGCCTAACATGTAAAACACTTGCTATTGATTGTATGCATGAGTGTCAGCAGCTATCGTTTGCTTTCTTGTTATGAAATCAATTTCCTCCACTATTCCTGTAGTTTATACAATCTGTACAAATGTTAGCCCTCGGGGATGCAACACTTCTTCAGCAGAAACACTCCCAGAGCTATTAAAACAAACACAATTAATAACAGACTAGCTTTGCTATGGTAACAGAATAGGGTGATGTCAGTTTACTGTTGTGCAATGTCCCGCTTTCACATTACTCTGCTGAATACTGAATACATGTTTTCATATATGACCTAACCACATGGTAAAATGGTAGGTATCAACATCCTGGGAAAGCTGGCCACCAGTTACATCCCCTCATAATTGCCAGCAATAGTCTGCACTTATGTTCCTATGCATGCAAACAGCAAACAACTGGTTTCAAATCATGTGGGTCAAGCACTATGTGGGTAGTGTGGATCAGGTATTACATAAATAAGCGCTTGCCCAAGGCATGTGGCAATTTTTCCTGGGGTAATTCTCACCTTGTTTCTGTGCTGCCTTGCTCCTCCACCTCCGCACTGTTGGGCCAAATATCAGATCCAATTGCCTACTCCGGCTCAGACATGTCAATTGGGAAGGGTGTTGTTTACGGCTGGCTAACGAGGGGGATAGTCGCCATGCTAACTATCCCCTGTGGCTGTATGCACTTTCCATGTTGCCTTTAGTCTATGCTGCACATTTCTCATTTATTTGATCTGTATATATGCCAGGATGCAGTTGTGTGTTTTGTGGCATTGTTGGGGCTCCTACAGCAGACCTAGGTGTTTGAGCAAAATAAGGAATAATATGGCTTAGCTGCATAATTTGGTAGTCTTTGTTACTCTCAGATGTTACAAATAGCTCAAATGCAGAGGCTGAATTCAGACTGATTGGCCTAAAAGTGTTGACTGTGTTGGTTGACCTCTCCCCTATGGTTATGGATGTTTGACTGAATTACAGTATATACATTTAAATGCATGTACCGATTTTATTGAACAGAATAATTGTTATGTTCAAGAGGGTTCTGGACTGTGGGGGGCAAACAATCGTTGCCAAGCATTTGTGGGGATAGCCATTACTAGCACAAGGTCAAAGCGTGCAAGAGCTTGTTTTATTAAGTGTCTAAGTGTGTAGATCCCTATTTTCAGTGCTATTTATAAATATATCTAGTCATTCTGGGTAAATTCATCTGTATTGAAAGTGCTCAGCAAGGCTACAAAAATGAAGCCGTTTTCCCATATGTTGTAAAATATGTATTATGTTCAGTATACAGTATGTAGATCAGTGGAAGTATGGCTCTGGTGTCTGATATTATTCCTTCATAAAATAATTATTTTTGCAGTTTAAAATTACAGTAATACAAAACCAAGTCACTTGATTTCACAAGACATGTACTGACCAACCTTTAAGTATGCAAATAAACACATTTGTATATTAGATTTGTCAGGTTACCACGATTCTAAAAGGACTTTCCGCGCCCCCCCCCCCCAATTGATGCTGTGCAAGGTTGCTGCCCCTTCCCCTTCAAAACACCAGGCTGTCTCGTTACCATTTTATCCACTCTCAATGGATATTACACCATAGCTGGATCCCACCAGCCAGGACCTATACAGAACTGAATTGTTTTCGTTTCAGTTGAGCCAGTAGGACGATGCAAAATAATCCTATTTCCTGTTTTGCTAAATAACATTGAACCCTCGAAAGAATTAGCACCCTTCCCACTGCGATGGGAGTAACTTTCCCAAAGAGCAGGACAAACTGTTATTACAGCAATGAAAGAGCATTCATGATAAGAGACACATTCCTTGCATGTATATTTGAAGAGGAGCAGTAGCTTAGGTTCTGGGATATAGTTCACCTTAACCTATAGCCTTAAGACAACAGTATGAAAACAGTTGAAAAATCTCAGGGCCTTTACTCTATCCATTTTACACAGTACTGACTGTTGCAGTTTGAAGCTGTCCTGGCTTAAAATAAGTTATCAGCACAGATTTATCAGTTGATTAAGACATACCTTTAATGTTATTTTAATTTAAAAATCTTAGTTTTCAGACTGGAGACACCCCTTAAATAGATTTATACCAGTTACACCTGAATAAAATGAACACAACCAAAAATAAAGAAATAAATACATTTTAAAACTAGATAATTTATTGCAGGAAACAAATTATCCAACTTATTTACAACAAAAATAACAGGATATTTTGCTAAAAGTTCTAAAATGGATTAAGTTTACTAAAAAATTAACTTTCAGAAACTAAAAATAAAAAATGAAAAGGTGTGCTGGTCCAGGCAAAGTCATATCAGCAGGAAGCTGAATAAATAACTATTTCTGTTTCTTCTACAGTGTTGTCAATGGTGAGGAAAAAGGCTGCATCGAACAAAGTCTGGATTTACAGTGAGGTACCAGACAGCACAAAACACTGCAACAGATGCCATCAAACAGTGCTACTTGAAAGGGTCTGGCACCATGTTTTATTAAATCGACTGTACAAAATTAATTAGATTCTCTACATGAAAGCATGAACCCAGCTGTCAAGGAGGTTGTAGATTGCACATACACTACAAACAATACATTTGTTGTAAAAATAAACCCCACACACAATCCAACTATTGTTGGAAGAAACTGCAATTGGAAGCTTAAAAAAACAAAACAAAGGCAAAACACAAAATATCCCATTTGCAAAACATTCGTTTTCAAATCTATTGAATATACAAAATAAATCCCCAAAAGTACATACAAGTAAACTTCTAAATGATTTAACATATTGTCACACCCTCGACTTTTCACAGCTTCATGAAATTCTAGTGAATCCCCAGAAATGTTTGTTTCCAAATGCAGTGTGCGTTCTTGCATCCATAACTATTCATGTATTAATGCAGACTGGTCTCTTTAAAACCAAGTTAACCAATGAATACCATCATTAATCTGCAGACAACTATGTTCAAAATCGTTGCAGGTTAAAAGGGGTTACTGCCACACATCTGGAACATTAATACAATATATTTTTAGCACACAACATTTGACTTGATTGTGACAGCAGTTCCATTGGGTATAATGCCACAGACCATACCACACCACTAAATCCAAAATATACTGCCATTGGATAATACTTAGAAACTGACCAACAATTTATTATTCAAATTTCATTACATTACAAATTGTCTCATCACAACAAATAGGCTGTCGCGTTACCAATTTTAGGGTTTTCTTTTAGGATTTCTCAAAAATTGACTGGAGACATCACTGTTAGTTTAAATCCTTTAATTAAAGGTTTACCTTTTTGATAAGACATGATATTCCTGCAGTTTTAAATTTGTAACAGGATTGAAATTAAAACATGCCCTATGACACACTAACACCTGAACAGAGTACATATATTCTCTTGTCTTTTAGGCCAGTTGACAAATGTTTGTTTTTCAGTCTAAAGCAGACAGCTAAAACGTTTCCCTTTGTAACAAAAGACAATTTTTCAGTTGTATTAAGATATCTGGTAACAGATATTCTATCTGAGATTTTTCAGTGAACCAAGTAGGCTGGAGCATTGAAAATGAACATTCCTGTGAATCCAAATCAAATGCTTAACCCAGAAGGAAGCATCAAACTCTCAAAGATCTGGAAAGGGGGGGGGGGGGGGGGGGGGGGGGGGGGGGGGGTGTTATCCAGTTTACAAGCATTCCAAGCATGAGGTAGCACCAAAGATTTTGCAGCGCATATATTGGCAATAAGAGATCAGTACAAGCTCCTAAAGCAGTTAAAATCCCCCCTGAAACGCAGTAGACCCGTTCGACAGTACAGCTAATACTCCCTCATCAGATTGTTTTACATCAACCAGTAGTCGCTCTGAAAAAACAAAACACAAAAAAATACTGGAGGCTGATCTATAAAATGCACAGCACACTAATCTTTTGTTTTCCTCCAGCCAGGCTGAAAATACAGAACGATACATTTGAAATAAATTGCTGCTTCAGCTATTACACAGAGCACCAATAATACTTGCAAATCTGCTTTTGTTCCCAGTTTAATGAGCATTGTATTTCCCAATAAAACATGTGCAATAAAAATTAATTCTGTCCACCATCTATAAACAAACCACAATCATTAGGAGTGACATTTGAAACCCTCTATTGACCTATTACCTGTTCCCAACACATATTGGAGTGAGTAAATATGTAAAAGTGCTATACCAGTCTTTGCAGCTCCCAGCTGTAGTAAATGTGCAATTTGAGACATGCTTCTATCTCATACAAACTGATATATCATGTTGTAGTTGTAAAATGTAAAGGTTACATATATTATTTTTATTTGATCTAATAGATGAAGACTGAATTAAACACTCATCAGGACTGGTATCTACTACTAGAAATGTATTTGCTTGCATAACTAAACAAGGTATTAAGGGATGGAACTGTTACAGCTGCTTTACAAGGAATATTACGTGATACACTATACAGATCAGTTGCATAGAGAACAATGATTGCATTTACAGCAGATTGTATCACTGACTGAGGCTGGTACTCTCTGCTTGATGACAATATTTTAGTTGTTTTCATTGTAGAGCTGCACCAAAATCGTAGTGTAAATATTTAATTAGCAGCCATTACAAGTCTATCCCTTGTGAAACTAAGCCTTTTCGGCTCCATTGGAGTGCAAATACAGACCAGCATAATAGCGCCGCCATGGAGTTTTCATTTAATACTGGTTAGCCATGGTTAATTTTTCTTTCAATGGGAGGCGCATTTGGACTTCAGCACAAACACATTGCATACCAGAAGAGACCACTTTCTTTCATTTTCTAGTATCATGAGAGATGTGCTATTTTAATTTCATGAGTTTCACTTTCAGCTTCTGGAAGCAAATAGTGGCACAGTACATTGTGATAGACTGCAGGATTTTATTACCGATACTTCCTTTATTTTAATGTTTCGAAGCAAACTTCTCATTTTATATAGTCTACATTTTCCACTTTTGAATTCTCAACATACATTTACAAAACCTTTGCTTTTTTTTTTTTGCCCATACGTGATCAATGTTCACCATATATTACAAGAAAACCTTTGAATTCCTTTGGAACAAAACTACACAATAATGGTGATTTTATTCATTGATGCGAGACTGGTGATGGGGCTACCTAGGAAGACCAACACAAACGTTGCATATTTTCAGCATTAGAGATTAGGTGAAATCAGAGTCTTAACGTTATTGTAAATGAACAACACACACCTGACACTGGTCCAAATTCAAAAAGCCCTTGCCTCAAAGCACGTTACACATTTTCAAATAAACTTAATGTAAATGTTTTGTGAAAATGGCATTTTCATCAACCCAAACAAAAGGAAAACTTGTTCAGTAAAATAAAACTCCGTTTTTAACGTCTATTTGGTTTCATTTATGTACTATTAGTGGGACAAAAATTGCAGATAAACCAAAGTAAATACATGATAATCACAACAAAGGAACTCTGGGGGGGGGGGGGGGGGGGGGGGGGGGGGGGGGGGGGGGGGGGGGGGGGGGGGGGGGGGGGGGGGGGGGGGGTGGGGGGGGGGGGGGGGGGGGACACCCCATTTTCACAAAAGATGCATTTTGGATTGCAAGGCGTTTGTAAATTACTCTATGTAATGTTGGAAAAAGGTTTAAATAGAGTTACACATACACAGACAAAAAGCATATGGGTGTCTTCTTAAAAAAATAGCCGATGTTGCCAGGGCCAAACCTTGAGGAAATCTCCAATATTTCTTGGCAAGAAGTTAAAAGTTGCCATCAGGCATGCATTTTGTACACTTGGACATCTTAAGGAAGGCATCTTTAAAGTTTATAAAAGACAGATTTATTTCTCATTCATGAAATTTGCTTGCTCAAAAGGTTTACTGCTATGTTGCTGTTGCGCAAAAGGCTATAAATCAAATCTACACAAACAACCAACCTGAGCAAAATTGTCAGTGTAAAGTAAAATCCTTACCAAACAATAGCCAAACTCTTAAGCGATGGGGGGGGGGGGAACGAAACAAACCCCAAACATTTAGTTTTTTTAAAAATGTAACACTCTTGAACAGAAACCAACTTTAAAAAAACAATTTTGTTAACTAAAGATAGCAAGTGAGACCCAGTGGCCAGGATGAAGTTGTCCACTTGTAAACAAGGATTAAAGCAAAAGAAAACCAAAAAACACAATAACTTATATTGAAGGGTTTGGAGGGTGGAAAAAATAAACACACATCTCAACCTGTGCATAGTGTATTGCATAGCGTTCCTGTATTTTCATTTTAATTTAAACATTTGTTAAACCTTTTTCTCTCTTTCACATTACAGCTTTTATTTTTTATTTTTTTATGGAGGCTGCAACAGTTAGATGACAATGCATTTTCTTTCTCTTGCTCGCTCTCTCCACAACATCACTGTAATGAATGGAATACCGGGTCCTTAGTAAACAATTCTGGGAAGAAAAGAAAAAAAACAAAAAGTTAGATATAGATTGTTGTTGACTTTTTTTTTTTTTTTTCATATACAGCATAACAGGAACTTCAACATGTACTGCATATCAACCCAAGCCCCCTCCCCAGTCTATTTCCAGGTAAATTATAAAGCCTACCCTGTCACCCATAAGATATTCAGAAAAGGTTACAGTAGGTAAAGATTTCTAAAAAGTGGATTAAGGCCTTAATAAGTTTACTACTATTCATAGGAATAAATCACTTCAGGGATGAAATAAAAATAAACTGCCATTAAGGATAAAGTTACAACATCTGGAAGGACTTATTGACAGGGAATAACAAAACAGTAACAGCAGCAGCACAGATTTGCAGAAACTACAATATTACACTCATTCAACTTCAAACAAAGCCTGTTGCGTGTATCTTCTGAAACCACACACTCTCTCACAAAACGACAGGAAAACAGATGTTCTTTTGTTATGTGGGCATATCAGCATTCTGGCAACAGGTTTTAAACCAAGTAAACTGTATGGTGCTCTCAATCCAAACAAAATATCCAAACTCCTGTGGTACAGCATAGTGCATTGACCACGGCACCACCCGGCACTGTGCATTCATCAACTCAATGCAGTCCATATAGACTAACCTAATGTTTGTATTGTGCACCTAAACAGGCAATCAAGTCCTTGGTAGAATACTATACTAATAATACTGCACCCCCAAAGCCAAATTGATGGCTACCGTAAATAAGAATCTTATTTTTATTAAAGCCGACAATATTGCTGGACTTCGAATGGATTCCTATCAAGCAACTTGTGCCAGTAAGCAGGCACTGTGCTGGGGAGAAATCTCGGGCCATGCCACATTCTTCTTAAAGGGTTTCCGTGCAATACAAGATATACATTATTCTTTTATATATATATATATATAAAAAAAAAAAATAAAATAGACAAGGCATTCTGAAGACTAAGAATGCCATCAAACAGAAAAGTGATTCACTGTTGCTTTTTGCCTTTCATGAATCTTTTTTTTTTTTTGATAGATACCTGCATTTAGCAAAACATTTGAATATGGAACATGCAAGAACCACTTCAATAAAACGAAGGCAAAGGTTACATCAACAGCTGCTCATAGAGCCTTACTGTCTGCCTCCATCCACCCCACTTAGAGACAGGCAGCATTGCCTAACCAGAATGAAGGGCTTGTTTATGAATACCAGAACAGACTGCTTTCCAGGCAGGGGGCAATGGCTTCTCTACATAGCAAAACATGTAAACAGCAATCTTTATTCTTAGGCAATAAAGTAATAATCAAGATGAAACATTCTTTTTTTTGTGTGCGAAGAATTTAACGACTTAATGAAATCATTAACTGGCAGCAATAGCAAATAAAACTAGGGCTGTCCCCGATATATAAACCCAAGACAAATCTAAAGAAAAAGGAAAGATTTTCAAAGCATGTACTTGTCCAACTACTATTTATTTATTTTATTATTTTTTTTTGTTGAAAGAAGAAATTCAACAGTAAAAATGTACAAAACTGGGAAATAAACAACCTGAGGGTGCTTAGGAGATCTTCAGGTCACATTACTTACACACAAGCTCTTTAAACTCAACAGGCTTGAGTGAAATAGTGAATGTTTGCAAAAAAAATCAGGCAAGTTATGTGCGGCAGTATTAAGAGCATAGACTCCTCTATCTCAGACTCCAGTTACGCTAGGATCCCACGGACTCCCCCTTCAGACAAACTTCGGTTCAAATTGTAAGTGGCCAGAACATTTTAATGAAAAGGATCTATGATTTTGGCCTATGCTTTAACAAACGTTCTTAGGGTGGATACTTTATTTCGCCACAGCGACCAATATACAATACAATATACTGCACCTCTAAAGTATTAATGATACAAATGGCAGACTGTCAGGTTGAAGGGGAAGATTTATAAAATGGGTATTAGCCCAATAGTAAGATCATACAGTCATGACAATAGCAGCCCTGAAGTGCAATTATGGTTACAACAGAAACATGGTACAGTACTTGAACTGCATGTTCATTAAATCCCAGAAATGGCTTCCAAAATGATTATGTTTTAATGGTTATTGATATTTCTAACTCAAGCCTCATATTAAAAGGAAATAAAACCATTACTAAATAGTTTGGCACATATGAAGAACAGTAATCAGCAGCCAGGAAGTGGCAAACCACACAAAAAGGAGGGTTTTTTTGTTTGTTTCTTTTTATTTGCTTGCTCGGATTATCTAAACACTTTGGGTTGATGCCATTGAAGAAAATAAAATAAAAATGATTGGTCACGGGTCTCCTTTAGATAAATCCAAAAGCTCACCTAATTAAGACAAATTTAAATCCCAGCTAAAGTGACAGTAACTACCAGTAATGGTGAAATCGCTCTGCTTTCATCAAACCACTAAAAGAAACTTAACACTTCACAAGCTTTAAAAGCTGATTAGACTATGCTAGCTTCGAGTTGACTCGTGATATTTTTCACTCCGTTAGGAACAGTGCGTGTACTACTTTACCAGGGCAACATCCAATTAGATTGCAGAAAACTACTTTGGGTAAACAATAAAAAGGGGGCGCCTATGAAATCATTAGTTATCACACATAAATGAATCCCTTCACAGATATCACAACTGTACATCAATTGTCATCCATACATCTTAAAATGTATGCATTATTTAAACATGTGACAGACCGTAGAGTATGTAAAGATATGGTGGGGATATGAATCCTCGGAGCAGGAACAAATGATTCTCGGGAACAGAACCAATGTCCTTTATTTTATAACTATCTATGTTCTCCTCTGAAATTCTCCAATTTAAAAATGGCACCTTTAAACACAGGTCTGTTTTGAATCAGCACACTTGTACTTCCGGAATTCAACACACACATACATTTATAAATTAACAGATTTGTAGACATTAAAAGGAAGGCTGTTTGCGAAACACCCACTTTTTGGTCGAGACCAGAGAAATCAAGAAACCGGACGCTGCTGTCAAGCAAGAGCCATGGAAAGTACATAGGGCAGGTTTAAATGTTTCAGAATAAAGGCACCAGGGGCTAACCAGCTGCTCACTTATTTGTAGCATGAAGTGGATGGATTGTGAAAGGGGATGGTTAAGGGCTACAGTATGTTACTCTTTCAGACCACTCCACAACTTATTTTCATTTTCTACAGACACCACACTTTGTCCAATCTTGGAGAAAAATAACTTGCTGTATAGATCAGGTTATGTTGGGAATTGCTTTGAAATCATTACAGTGGTAGCTGGCTAAATACAAAAAAAAAAAACATTAAAAAAGTAACTTTTTTTTGTATTTTCTAACCAAATTGGATACTTTTATAAGTCCCAACAAAAGGAAAAAAGTTTCAAAACAGGTCTGTTGCATAATAGACTTCAGAGATTTCGGGCCTCACTTTTCATTAACAACTGCACCCTGCTGGAACTGTACATTACAGAAACCGCATGCCATAGCCTGCAGAACTTTCCTAAGTGAATATGGAAACAGGATCGAGATAAATCATTCTGTGAAACCAACCCTATGGGGTCATCCTATCAAGGGCTGTTCTTGCTGTCACTTGACCACTTACCGTACACACACAGTACAATTCCTGCAATACCAAGGAGTAAAACACTGGCTTGTTTTACGTGCACATGAGTGTGGGTTTGGGGGTGAGGGGGGGCCCCTCGTGAATGAATGCTGCTGCGCAAGCACTAGCAGATGCCACTGTCTGCATTACTGCACACAGACAGGGAGCCACTCACCCATACACTTCTGGAAAGACCCAAACATAGTTGCATAAGCTTACAAGAGGCTTAGTTTAGCATAAAAACATTTAAGATTAAAAATACAGTATGTGCACAATTTGGTACATTTAGCAAGAAAAAGTCCTCAGGGCACTTGTGTACCATTCTGCATGCATCTCACCTTTAACAGTCTGTTACATAACCACTGGTTTCAAACACCACTCAGCATACATTATGATCACACTGGATGTATTTTAATAGCCTTGATACTGTACTGTAAACCTTATTGCTTGTGTCGTCATTGTATCTCCTGCAGTTTACAGTAAATTAATAAATTAGACCTTAAATGAGTTGAAGCAATATGTGGTTCATTACAAATTAAAAGGTAAAATCATTCAAAAAAAGGACAGACACTCCAGTAAGCCAATGTATATGCGAGTGGGCCTAATACTAGTATTGGCACACCATTTGACAAGAGTGAATTCAGGCCACTACTATAGCGCTGACATCAACAGAACACAAAATCAGAAGGCTGACTGTAACCAATCATTACTCTGGATGTGATTTTGTCACACTAAAACCATTTTTTTTTTTTATTGGTTTCAGTGCAAAGTTAATAGGTTAGCTAACGTCAAATAAAAGGGGATACTTACACAACTAAAAAAGGGGAGGTGGAAATTAAGTTCTAAACTAGCAGAGCAATATTCCAAACAATTTCATAAAAGCGCAGGGAGCAGCTTTAAACAAACTTCAAAATTAACCAAAGCCTTTTGTGCAGAAAATACAGCTCTGCATACACTTGATAATGCAAAGCCTAAAGGGAGGGCGGTTTACCTTCTGCAGAAGCATGAACTCCGATTTGCAGCTCTTGCAGTCGTTCCCCAGGCGCTTAATTTGTCAACAGTGTAAATGCAGAACGATCCTTCTAATCTTTTAATGTACATCTTGCAATACCAAAACCATAGATGTGTTTAAATAGACAAAGAATACGCTGTGTAGGCCTTACTTTACCTAAGTGAATTAACTACAAAACAAAGGATGCCAAACAGCAATTCAACTTAAACATGGTTTTGTCCCCCCCCCCCCAAAATATAGTATAGAAAGGTTGACACCACTTTTTATCTTACTTTTTCTCTCTCTCAATCCTTGCCATTGGCGTTTCTTCACAATAAACAGTGGCCATCAATACGTTTTCATAAAGTAAGTGAGGTTTACTTTGTGCCTTTTTGTAGCTGAACAAGCAAACAAAAACTGAAACTTAACTTTAAACACTTCGAATAAAACAAAAACGTGGAAATGGTGTTTTAAAATGAACAGGAAAAAACACCGTTTTGGGTCTTGTTTATTACATTCCACATAACAAAAAGTTGCAACAATAAATATACAATATACAATCTACATAATCACTACACATTTCCAGCAAGTTGGGCACTGTTTAAGCGAGGCATTTGAAAATTATGTGCTCGCCTTTCTTTCCCACATGATTCTGACTCGCTCTAAAGCAGCACCATGCGTTTTTTGACCCAGGACCTTCCATAGAGATCACAATGGGTGCACGCGCATAATCTGATTTGTTCACTTTTTGCTGTATAAAACTTAAATAGAGGCTCAAGAGCTGCTATGTTGATCCTATGTTTTTATATATTAATACCACCTATCACAGAGCTCTTTTTCATTTGCCATGAAACTGTCACGCAACTTCTGGCGAGGTGGTAAATAAGTTCAAAGTATGTCATTTCTAGCAATTATGAACATTTGACTTTTGTATCCGAATACATGTAAAAAATTATATATTTGAATATTAGTGTATTTGTCCCAACACTAATATTACTTGAATAAATATTTTTTCACAATTTCAAATCATTGTAGCCACTGTCTATTTTTAGCTGTGACCACACCGTAAACTTCCATTGCACCCAAGACAGTCAGAGACTTTATATATATATATTTACAAGGGTTAAAACAAACTTAGGGATATAGTACTTACATGCACTACAATATACAGAGACACTTTGGATAAGGCATCACTATGAGACTACTATCGGGACCAAGGCTAATGGGGAGGTGGGATAGGGAGGAGGGGGGTGAAACAGATGGATGTTCTTCAGTGAAGGAATTAAGATTGTGCACCGAAAGGCATTATGTACAGTTACAACTACGGCCTACTGGGAGCTTTTCATTAGTCTACTACACAAAGTGACTGTCTGCTGCAAATACCGACTCGCTATCCTTATTTCTACATTTTAACAAAATGAACGCAATAAAATTGTGTGGGTCTTTAATGATCTATTGTAAACAGTTGATCTAACTAATGCTGTCCTTTATTGCATTTAGGTGGTAAATAAAAAGTATTATGGTATATTCATTTATTTAACTTTTTTTAAATAGAACCGGTTTAGTCTGGCTGTTCAGATTTTTAAACTAGAACCCATAATCAACACTGCACCTCTGCAAGTTACAAAGGCTGCATTGTACTGAGTGTGCATCAATACAGATCTCCATATGAAAATGTTACCATCATCTCCTGCAGCATTATGGCAAAGCGATACTGCAGTACAGTTGAGACCGCCATGGTGCAGGGACTCGAACCATAATGAATAATGAAACTTAAATATTAATAGTGCCGTTGCTTTCACCAATGCGATACTCTTGCTTTACACTCCGGGACTTCAATACAGCAGTCTCCCATTTTTTGGCACAGATAGCAGTTGGTTCAGAACTGATACAGTACTGTTTCGAAACCTGATAACTCACAGACTTAAAACAGTTTATTCAATGTTTTCAAAACTGACTTATTGTAAGAGTGTCTAAGGAACATGGACTGGTTTATTCAATCATTCAACTGCCTCATTGGTGTATTTTAATTTTCACAAGTTCACCTCATCGCTACAAACTGGCATGTAAACAAACGGCAATACGCTCCGCTGTATCTCTCGCTACAAAAAGTTGGAAACTGTTCAAGCTCCTGAAAAAAACCTGAATCAGACACAAGCCGCCGAGCAATCTAATGTTTCCCCATTCTGGCGAGTTGCTTCAACAGTCTATAAAGTCGTGTGGGTCTTGAATGTTGCACCTGTACATATATTCATAATTAACGTAGAGCCGCTACTGCATTTAACATGTGCAGGGTTGTTCATTTAGTTTGACAGCTTATTATTATAGTTTATTAACATACATTAGCCTATTGCGTCTCTTACTTATTCTGTTCATTTAATATGTTGATGCATGTGTGTCATGACAAGTGATACATATTTACTTATTCATTCATATTGTGTCTGGTCAACTGTGTCTTAGAGAACACTTCGACCAAGAGATCGCTTCTCTTATTTCCCGAGGGGTGTTCTCAACCACAGACGACTGTACCACTGCAGAACGAAAACATAACAAGTGGGTGGGGTTTGGAGTGGCCAAAAGCAAGCTCTCCTTGAGCAGAATCTTTGCCAACAGCAGACAAAAAGGGGACTGTCATGTTGTCTTCAATTAACACACGACAATATTTTTCAATTTATTTAAATAAAGACTAAATTATGCAGTATTTTAGACAACTGAAAAACAATAATTTGAATGGCAAGGTAAATTACCAGAATAAATGTAGGGGGACATTTCTTAATTTACACAAGATATTGATAATCCGATACTGATAAAACGTACACACTTAGCCATCTTATTTTTAAACACACATCAAGCTTTTTGGCTTGTGCTTTCATCATTACTTACTAGCCTGACTGTTTGATATGACTGGATGAAAATAATAATAATAATAAAAATAATAATAATAATAATAAATCTCACCATGAAGTGTCCAGCCTCATTCTAAACCACTTGTTCTAATACATACGCTTAATTTCATACTGTTTAAACAACGTGTACCGGTACCTGAAATAAGTAATCTTCTCAGCATCTAACATTCAAGCAGCACATGTAACCTGGTCCATTCTGGTCTCCAGCTCAAAGGCGTCCGGCCGGTCCTGTGGATTGACCGCTAGCATGTCCTTTAGCAGCTGTTTGATTCCATCCGACATGGACGTCCTCCGTTTCTGAGGGATGTGCAGTACCATCTTTGGGTTTTCTAGCAGTGCTTCTCCCACAGGCACGATCTCAGTACCCTGTCTGATGTATGTGCCAAGGAGCTCTCTCTTCGACTCTGCGTCAATAAAAGTAATCCTCTCGATCATGGCCCACATTATAATGCCAAGGGCGAAGATGTCCGCTTTAGCGGTGTAGTGACCCTCCCATACTTCCGGGGCCATGTAAAAATCAGAGCCACAGGCTGACGAGAGCCAGAACTTGTTCACATTGACATTTTTGTTCCCATTTTGCTCTGCTTTCTCTCTCCCACCGAAGCCGGCACAGACCTTGCTAAGCCCGAAGTCAGCCACTTTAAGCACAGGTACTCCCGACTTTTCCGAGATGAGGATGTTGTCTGGTTTCAGGTCTCTGTGAACAATGTTGTTTTTGTGCAGGAAGGCTACGGCACTGGTAAGCTGTAGCATGAAGCTGGTGTTTGTCACTGGGTCCGGTCTCCGGGACAATATAAACTGATTTAGATCCCCGCCTTCACAGAACTCCATAACAAACCAGAGGTAACAGGGCTCCTCAGGGTATCCCAATACCCTCTCGCCTGAAATTGAACAAAGAAACAAACAAAAAAAATGTCAGACCAAATCAATGGCATGGTTAACTCATTAAAAGTATGCTTTTTAACCTGTAACAGTATTGAAGAACAGGCACTGTAGTCATATTAACCTGATGAGCTATTTTAAGCGACAGTATGCTGCATGTGAACATTAATGACGCGTGGCTGATTATCCAGGGCAGTACAAACAGTAGCTCAGATCCTGCAATGGGGGGGATGGGGACGGGGACTCAACAAACCTTGTGCACATCAGCACCATTTCCATCTGCAGAAAAATCAACAGGGACAACACAGACTACAGCCAAGAGAATACACAGCATCAAAACATCCATCTTATGTAACACACAGTACCACGAAAACACAGCAGATGTTACCTTTCACAGCAGGTTAACCATTTTTAACCACACAAATCACAATATGCATGAATGCATTGTGCAGAGTTTTACAATTGTATGATTTATTTAGTGTTGCTACATACATTTAATTCAAAATAATTCATTTTGATTACTTTATCCAAGTTCCATGTGATAAATCTTAATTTTGAAGGTGTGAATAATGAGCTGGACACAGCAATCTAAACAGTTCTGGAAGAACCAAATTAAAGCAGCTCAGTTATCCCTTGGTAGTGACTCCTCCACAGTGCACGAAAGGAGTGTTGTTAATTGCCTCAAGCTCAGCAGTCCCCATATAAGATATGCATAATAACCCTGCGCCAAACAAACTGAAAGCATAAGATTACTGAAAGGAAAAACAGGTCTACTTAATTGACTAAAAAAAATAAAAAATAAAAAAAAAAAGCTGTCCCCCAGGGAAAGTTCTCCTCCCTGGAGAGTTGCACCTTCCACAGGTACTTCACATTTCCAGTTACCTTGCCCACTGCAATGATCTTCAAGCTTACCAAGCAACCATGGGACACCCACAAAGTTTTTATGGGCCATAACACGCACCTTAAACCTAGTAAAAGCCAAATGAAAGATGACGAGTACTTACCTCACGCCTCAGGGGTCTCTCATATGATGCAGTTCTGTTGTCTTGCCCTACCTCTCAACTTCCACATTCGAGAAACTAACACCAACAATAATAATAATAATACTAATAATAATAATAAACAACAATAACAATAATAAAATGAGTGCAGGCGCTTAATAGGTGCAATCACAATCATCAGCACTGTATGGCACGTGATAAAGGCACTCAGTTTGTTGGCTTAGAGGAACGATATCTCCAGATCAGGACTGAAGCAATATTCTAGAGGATATGACACTACTGAAGGTACAAACATTAACAGATGCCACGTCTAGTTTGTGGATATTAAATCGCATGCCGCTATTTCATAGAAAAGTAGAGTTAATTGGTTTCATGGATAAATGCCAGCTTTAGGCTAGAGTAAATCTTTTCAGCAGCTAAAACTGAATGAATACAAGTGACTTTGTAATAATCACTAAAGACATTACATTCTGGGATTCTCACCAACTCAGGTTTGGGGTGTGTGTGAATGCAAATAAAATATTTAGTCGGACTTTTCAAAACTAAACAAACTGATTTTTTTTTTTAAATCACAATTTTTTTGAGAAATGTAATCCAATCCACGTTATTGGAACTGCTACGGTTATATAGGGAAAAGTTCCTAAAAGACAGCGATTTAGACCCTATGGCCAAACGTTTTACATCACCCTCTAGAATCAACTAACTTTTGAATAAACATAATGGTCTAATGAAACTTGCTGAATAATGTTATGTTAACATTGAATTACATTCTGCTTTGTAGTTTTACATATACAAAACTAACAAATTGAAAAATCTCACATTTCAAAATCTAACATGAAATGCTATACTACTATTCCAGCGGGCTTTTGGGATACCATTTATTAGTTTATTTGACTGCATGATAAGATCTAAATTATGTTTATATACTGTTATTATTATTATTATTATTATTATTATATTATTATTATTATTATTATCAATCCTAAAATTATAGTTGATGAACAAGTTTTGGCTATAGCTGTATAGCCTCCAGAGTTAATGCTGGTTTAAAATGCAAGGGCAGTGTGAATAGAGTCATTATTTTAATATGTGGTCAAAGTTCTAGTCAAAACACAAATAGAGCATGTGGTAACCACCTGCATGTGCCATAGCACCCAGGGTCACTTGTTAGGAGGTAGCTACTGTGCCTTTATTTCTTTTTACCTGGTAAAACTAATAGAAATAATTGCAGTTGCTTTTCAATCACTCGGATTACCTTTTGTACATAAGTTAGCTTTGTAAATAATTCAAGTTTCTTGTAAACTGGATGCAAAACTGCGGATGGACAAAAAGCCAAAACAGAAATAAAATCTGTGCCCTTGAGATTAAACTTTCTCTGTAGCTTGAATCGGGTTATTATAAATAGCCAGGGTGAACTTGCCCTAGTTCCTACTGCAATCAGTCCCCTAAGATGTGCAGCCTACAACGTGTAGACTGGTAGAAAGAACACCTATTTACAGCCAACCCTGCGATAAAAATGGTCACCATCAATAGGTCATCTGCGACTTGGCCTAAAATGTAAGAGTTACATAAATTCTGGGAA